>NC_133652.1:71106321-71364501 GCF_009905375.1 Apium graveolens | reverse complement strand
TACTGAGGAACAGGTTCCTTCTTCAGAACCTGTTGTAGGTGAAGCTGAGAAAGTGACTTCTCAGAAGGATTCTGGAATTGGGGGATCTAGGCTTCTCAAACGGCTTAGAAGAATGACAGTTCCTGAAACTCCCAAGGAATCAAAATCAACAAAGAGATACAAGAAACAGAGGGCAAAAAGGCCAGTTTCAGGTGATGAAGAGGAAGCAGCTAAGGAAGGGGATCAGGAATCTCTGATCTCACAAGACAAGGAATTTGCTCCAGTCACTTCTTCTCCATCAACTCCATCTCAGGAAGCTGTTTCTGAAAAGGCTAACACACCTTCTGTGTCTTCTGTTGATCCAGGCACAAGTGCTGATATTGATGTTCAAAACTTGGTTGTGCCTGCAGTAATTCTCTTAGAAGCTCCAACAACAAATAATCCTTCCACAACACCTGTTACTGATGCTGTTCAAATTCCAGATTTATCAACAACACCTTCTCTGCATCAAGATGCTGATGATCAGAATTTAGGTGAGCATCAGGATATGGCTGTTGATCAGAACTTAGAACAAGATCAGCAATTAGAGGATGCTGAAGCCTCTATTTCTACTCACACTGTTGTCTTATTAGAAGATACTGATTCTTTAAGTTCTGATGCTGCAAATGCTGGAGATACTGGTGATGCTGCTCCAACTGTAGATGATGATGAAGCAGGTCCTTCAGGACATACTCCTCAACAGACTCTTCCTAAGTCTGAACTGGTTGAGAAGTTTGTTACCGGAGAAGCACCCGTACCTTGGAGTGAAACTCCTGCAGGTCAGGAGTGGACTAAGGAATGGAACTCAGTTTCATGTGTTCCAACTGAAAAGCATCTTGCTGAGCACTTGACTAAAGCTGATGAAATGTTAAATTCTGATGATTTTAAAACCCAGCTTAGAGTCACTGCATTGAGTACTAAACATTTACAAGGTCTTCATTCAACTACTCATGCAGAGTTACACAAGATTCAGGAGAACTTTATCAAACAGGAACAAGTTTGGAAAATTGATAAGAAAAAGTTCTTCCAACCTACCATTGAAAGGATTGCTTATATTGAGAAGACTCAAGATCATCAACAAGCTCAGATTGATGAAATTCTGAAAAATCAAGCTTCTCAGCAATCATAACTAACTGAAATCCAATCCTCAGTGGAATTGCTTATCTCTCTTCTACTACCTGCTGATGCCAAAAATGGGGAGAAAGTGATTAAGTCCAAATGCAAGACTGACAAGACACTGACAGGAAAGGATAATGAAAAAGATGATCAAGGAAGCTCTGGAATGGGTAGAGGTCATAGTCAAGGAAGAGGATTCACATCAAGACAAGCTAGTCACATGACAAGTTCTGATACTGGGAAAAGAATAAGTTCTGCTGCTGGTAAAAGGATAAGTTCTGATGAACTTTTAGATCTTGATGAGGAAATGTCAAGACAGTTATTTCTTCAGGAAAATCCAGGAATGGACTTGGAAAGTTTAAAGGAAGAAGAAGCCAGACTTAAATCAGAGAAAGTCACATCTAAATCTGAAGCTTCTGGTAAAAAGCCACTTCCAAAACTCAAAGGCATTGTGATCAAAGAAAGGACACATACTGAAGCAACATTGGCTAGATCACAACCACAGATAGATCCAAGATCCAAGGGTAAAGAAAATGTTGGTGAACCTATCAAGGTTTATGTACCTCCCGAGGATGAAGAAATTACTGATGAAAAGGATGATCTTGCTCTGACTTCAAGAAAAGTTCTTAAAACAACCTCTGACATGGCTCAAGTTGTTCAGAGTCAAGAAATTGTAAGTTCTGATATTCAGAAAAAGCAAGTAACCTCTGACATAGCTCAAGTTAACTTGATATCAGAAGATAGATCAAAGACACTCCTACCCGGATTCACTAAAGCAAAACAGACTCAATCTTTGAAGACTACTGTAAGTGGTTTTGAAGCAAGAGTAGTTACTGGAAAGGAAGCAAGAGATAAAACTGGATTGGGAAGTGCTGATGAAAGAAGAATACACAACACTACCAATGATCCAACTTCCTTGAGTGAACCAGGTATTGGAGCAACTCCTGAGAGATTGAATCAACTGGAATCTGTACAGATGGTTTACCATACCTACTTGAAAGAATACATCATGTTGTATTTCATGACAGATGGTAGGGTTTATCATATAAGACAAAATGCCATTCCATTAAAGTATTTTGAAGAATTGGAGCATGTACTTTTCTTACTTCAAGTGGATGACAGAATAACAGGGACTGCTGCAAACTACTTAAAAGAACAGATTCAGAGACATAAAAGGCTTTATTCTGTTAAGTCTGACAGAACATATGTTCCAAAGTACAGAGATCACAATGGTGATATTGTTGATATGAAGCCTAATACTGCACAGATCAGAACATATCTTGGTATTAAGAGACTTGAATTCAATCTGGAGTCTAACAAAGCATATGTCATAAGACTAGATCAGGAGTTGAGAAAAGCAAAGATCAATGATCTCAGAGCTGCAATCTTTCAAACTGGTGAAGATACTGCAGAGCTTAAAGATGCCAAAAGGAGAATGATTGATGAACTCAGATATGCTGAGAAATGTTTGTTGAAGAACTATCTCAGAACAACTCCTGACATCAGAGAGATCAGATGATGAAGCCAAGTCGAAGATCTACAACTGCTTAAATTCTGATATTTGTACAGACTGAAGTTGTTATCAGAAGTTGAATATTGGTAAAGCTTTAAGGACTGTAAGTTGTAGTTATCTAGTCTAATTCTCATGCATTTGTACTTAATGTTTTTGACATCATCAAATATCTGTTAAACTTGTATATTATGCTAATTTACAAGTTGGGGGAGATTGTTAGATATATTTGATAATGTCATGGCTAATATAATTTATGTTTAGATTTCAGATCTTACTTAACAGGACAAATCAGTACTTAACTGTTGATCAATACTTATACTGAAAGTCAGGACTTAAGGATATCAGTACTTATATTATCAGGAGATAATCATCAGAAGTTAGATATCAGAACTTAAGTGCTGAAGGATGATCAGAGAAGGACAGTAGCTGATTAAAGGAAAGAAGATCGAGATAAACATAAGAAGAGATATGCATGAAGAAGGAATTCCGTGAAGAATGGAATACTTGGAAGAAAAGATATCTGATTGATATATTTTAGGAAGCAGAATTATATTCCATATCAATTAGCGATTATCTTGTAACTGTGTAGTATATAAACACAGACATAGGGTTTACACTATTAGTGTTATTATATATTCGGGAAGATTATTCATTGTAACCCTAGCAGCTCTCGTGATATTTGTTCATCACTGAGAGGTAATAGTTCCATACTGTAACAGAGTTTATTGTTTCAATAAAGTTTGTTTTCTGTTACTTAATATATTAAAGTTCGATTTGATTATATTATACACTGTATTCACCCCCTCTACAGTGTGTGTGACCTAACAAGGAGATTAAAGCCCTCAGAACTGATAGAGGGGGAGAATTCTGCTCAATTGAGTTCATAAATTATTGCGAGGATGCTGGTATTGCAAGACAACTCACTGCACCCTACTCGCCTCAATAAAACGGCGTGGTAGAGCGCAGAAACAGAACCATGGTTGAGATGGCTCGCAGCATGTTGAAGGAAATGCAACTTCCAAATATTTTATGGGGAGAAGCAATACGACACTCAATTTATATTCTGAACCGTTTGCCAACCCGTGCTATATCCGGTGTTACTCCATATCAGGCCTGGTCGGGAGAAAGGCCCCACATCGAACATATTCGAGTATTTGGATGCTTAGCGCATATGAAGGTGCCAAATCAGAAGGTCAAGAAACTAGATGACAGGAGCATTCCAGTAATTCATCTCGAAAAAGAACCTGGTACGAAAACGTACAGGTTATATGATCCAGTCAACAAAAAGGTTCATGTTAGCAGAGATGTAATATTCGAAGAAAAGAAACAGTGGCCCTGGAAAGATGATGAGTTTTTGCAGGAAAATGAGTCTAAAACGTTTACTGTGTTTGGAGCAAGGTCTGCAGATAGCGAAGGTGATGAAAGGGAACTCAATGTGAACTCTTCACTCGACACAGAGACTGATGGTGAGTCAAGTTCAGAATCAATACATGCTGGGTCATTGCCTATATCGAGCTCGTCTGTGTCTATAACATGGTCTTAAGTAAGCAGTGACTCTACCCCTCAAAACTTCCGATCGTTAACTGACATTTACGCAAATACTGAAGAAGTAGAGCTCGAAGATGATGAATTATTTCTAATCGGGATTGATGAGCCCATGAACTATGAACAAGCAAGAAAGGATCAGAATGGGAAAGATGCCATGGAAATAAAAAATGATGCAGTCGAGAAAAACGGGACTTGGCAACTTACTGCACTGCCACCTGGGCACAAGGCGATAAGACTGAAGTGGATATTCAAAATCAAGAGAGACACATACAGGAAGATTCTGAAATACAAAGCCAGAATTGTGGCAAAAGGTTATGTTCAGAAAGAGGGGGTAGATTTTGAAGAAATTTTCGCTCCCGTCACTCGCTTAGAGGCTGTCAGGATGCTTCTTGCTCTTGCTGCAAACAAAGGTTGGGAAGTTCACCATATCGACGTAAAAACCGCATTTTTAAATGGTGATATCAAAGAAGAGGTTTATGTAGATCAACCAGAGGGGTTTGTTCAAGCAGGCAAGGAAAATATGGTATATAGGTTAGTAAAAGCTTTGTATGGGTTAAGGAAGGCGCCTCGTGCATGGTATTCAAAATTAAGTAAATGTCTTGAAGACTTGGGTTTTGATAGATGTCCATATGAACATGCGGTTTACACCAAGAGAACTGATGGAGAGACACTAATAATTGGCGTGTACGTGGATGACTTATTAGTAATCGGAACAAGCATTGCTGCAATAAATAAATTCAAGGAGCAGATGAATCATAAATTCGAGATGAGTGATTTGGGACAACTTTCCCACTATCTGGGAATAGAAGTCAGACAAATTAAAGGCAACATCGAACTAAAGCAGCCAGCTTTTGCTAAAAGAGTTCTTGAAAAGGCAGGGATGCAAGAGTGCAATCCGACTAAGTATCCTATAGATCCCAAAGAAAGCATTGGCAAAGATGAATGAGGAAAATTGGTGGACACAACTCAGTTCAAATCTCTAGTCGGGTGCCTATGATATTTGGTCCATACAAGGCCAGACATCGCGTTTTCGGTAGGAATAATCAGTAGGTTTATGGAAAAACCTACCACTGTGCACCTCAATGCAGCGAAGCGGATACTAAGATACATAAAAGGAACGCTGAATTATGGTATTGTGTACTCGAAGAACAATGGTAACAATGTGATAACGGGCTACTCGGACAGTGACTTGGCGGGCCAAATTGAAGATCGAAAGAGTACCGGGGGAATGGTATTCAATTTGAATGAGAGTCTTATAACATGGGTATCCCAAAAGCAAAGATGTGTAGCTCTGTCATCTTGTGAGGCTGAGTTTATGGCAGCAACTGCAGCTGCGTGCCAAGCCATCTGGTTATGAAATTTACTTACTCAAGTCACAGGTCAGAAAACTGATCCAGTGGTGCTCTACTTAGATAATAAGTCGGCAATTGATTTAGCCAAGAACCCGGTGTTTCACGGTAGAAGCAAACACATTGATATTCGATATCATTTTATACGTGAGTGTGTCAAGAAAGGGGAGATCATTGTAAAACATATTGGTACTGATATGCAGAGAGCTGATGTGTTGACTAAAGCACTTGCTGTGGTCAAGTTCGAAAGGATGCACAAGTTACTTGGAATGAAGAACCTTTGTTGAAAAGTTTAAATTACGGGGGAATTTGTTGGTTTTTAATCTAAACTTTAATTATATTTTACTTTCTTTATCTGTGTTATTTGTTCAGCTATATCGAGTCTTCAGCCAAGAGGTGTATGCTGAGTAGTTATTGCTTGAATGTAGGAGAGTAGTGGAATAATTTTAGCAGTTGAAAGTTAGTAGGAGAGTCGTTATTTCCTTCCTAGTTTTTAGCTATTCCTTATGTAATTTGTTTATATGTTCTGCTTAGTTTCAGTTGAATAAAAATAGACAAGACTTTCAGAGCATCTCCATATCTTTTCTTCAGTTTAAATATTGCAGGTGATACAGATTATCTAATAGAAGAAATGCTAAGTATAATAGATGATGTACATGGCAAAATCTTGATTCATAGTTTAGATTCATACCAAGCAGGATGCCTAGATTTGTCTATAAATAAGATTAATTCTTGTAATTAAAAAGAAACAACAAAAATCGAAATACTATTCTCCCTTTCCTGCTTACTCTATACTTCTGTTTGGTACAAGTATTATTATACTATTATTAAAGGTTAAATTTTAGTTTTATAATCAGAACTTATACAAAGATACGATTTATTTTATTTGACGAAAAATGAGTCTCTGCCCAAACTTATATTCGAGAAAAGGAAAGTACAATCGGTCCTGCTTGACAAAGGATCCTGAGTTTCTGTCATATAAGAATTACGACTTAATTTCACTCACGAATCTCTGTCAACAGAAGTTTGTTCAACAAAAAGAGGTATGATTTAAATTTACTCATTTTATTCTAAATATTATCATTAAATAAATATTCATTTATATTACTGTTTAAATACTATAAAGATGGTTATGCCATCAAATATTATCCAAAAATTTTCTGGCTGACTATGCTGGTGTAACTTTTGTATCAATTATATCATATATGTTATTGTTTGGAAATATTTGTTTAAATATTTATGTGACGTATTATATCACGCTTTAATATTTATTTTACATTCAGAATGACAAATTTTGCAAAACTAGAGTTTGTTGCATTGGATATGTTTGGGGATAATTATTTGTCTTGGGTACTTTATGCAAAATTACATCTTTGTTCTAACGTGCTAAAAGACACCATGGAATCTACAAAAACCCAATTGTTGAACAAAATGCCAAAATTATCATTTTTCTTAGACACCACATCCATGAAAAATTGAAATCTGAATACTTGACCGTCGAGAGCCCACTTACCCTTTGGACCAATCTCAAAGATATGGTTGATCACGAAAAACTTGTTTATTTGCCACATGTCCATTATAACTGGATAAATATAAGGTTGCAAGATCTTAAATGCGTCGCTAAATATAATCCTGCCTTGTTTAAAATAAGCTCAAAAGTGATCTTGTGCGGTGAGAATATTACTGATGCTGACATGAGACCCTCTCAACCTTTCATCCAAACACTATGATTCTGGCACAACAGTATAAGGAGCACAATTTTTGGAATTATAGCGAGCTAATATCTTTTCTTCTTGTCGCTGAAAATAATAATGAGTTGTTACTGAAAAATCATCAAATACATCCCACAGTCTCTGCCTTGTTACCTGAAGTATATAACACGTCATTGTAGAAGAATGAATGTGGGAAAGGGCATAGAGGAGGACGGGGTTACAAAAAAAATCGAGGGCATGGAAACTTTTGAGGACGGTTTCGAAATTATTATAATTCTAGCCACCTAAAGTGGTAGCGTAATGGTTACAACAACTTTGGCCACCAAAAGTGGCAACATGAAGTGCCAAATAAAAGGAAGACACCATAAGAAGAAGATATCAGGGATATCTTTCTCAGATGTGGGGCACATGGGCACTGGCGACGTACTTATCACACACCGAAATATCTAGTTGACCTCTACGAGGATAAAAAGAATTACGAAAAAGGGTGGAATTTCACTAGTTATAATCTAAGTGAAGAACCAAACAACAAGAACTCAAATAAACTAAACACCGGTGCTAATCTTTATTATGATTTAGATGATGAGATTTCATTTGTATTTATTTGGTGTTGTGTTTTAGACATGCGTGTTTTAATATTCTGCTTTTATGTACTTGTTTTATGTACTTGTATTATGTACGTTGTTTATATTAATACAATTGTTGTTCACTTATATGTACACAACACAAATATGGGAGAAATATGCATTGCTGATTGCACAACTACTCACACAATCTTACAAAATCAGAAATATTTCTCACAATTGACTAAAACCAACTCACATATTTGGACGATTTCAGGCACATCAGATATAATAGAAGGGTTTGGGAAAACTAGTTTTATACTACCAAATAAGACACAAATTCACATACACGATGCTCTATCTTCTAACAAATCCACTAGAAATTTTATAAGTTTTAAATATATTCGTCTTAATGGTTTACATGTAGAAACCACTATTGAAGATGAAAAAAAATATCTCCTTATCACCTCAACTATCTCAGGCCATAAGAGTATCTTAGAAAACTTACAATCGATCTCCTTTGGAATTATATGCTACTGAAATTAAAGTCATCGAGTCTCAGAGTGTCACCACTCCCAAAGCCATAGTCCCAAAATCAATCACCCTTTGACATAAAATACTTGGTCATCCAGGAGTATCCATGATGCGTCCTATTAAAAAAAATTACATGACAACTCCTTAAGAATTAGAAGGTCATATTATGTGATGGACTTCCTTGTTCAACATGTTCTTTGGGAAAACTAATTGTTCGACCATCTCCAGTTAAACTTCAAAACGAGCCTCCAAATTTTTTAGAAAGAATTCAAGGTGATATATGTGGTCCTATTCATCCATCATCTGGACCATTTAGATATTTCATTGTTCTAATAGATGCTTCAACTAGATGGTCTCATGTCTGTTTACTTTTGACAGAAATACAGCCTTTACCAAGCTTCTTGCTCAAATAATCAAATTACAAGCCTAATTTCCTGATAATCCTATCAAATCAATTCGACTAGATAATGCCGCTGAATTTACATCTGCTACTTTCAATGATTATTGTATGTTAGTAGGAATCTCCGCTGAACACCCCGTAGCTCGTGTGCATACACAAAATGGTTTAGCGGAATCGTTAATTAAAAGACTTCAGCTTATTGCCCGACCTGACTTCTAAGAGCTAAATTACCTACTTCTATTTGAGGTCACACAATACTTCATATCGTAAATATAATTAGGATAAGACCATATGATTACCACAAACAATCTCCTTATGAGTTAGCTCTTGGTAAAACCCCTAAAATTCATATTTAAAGATTTTTGGTAGTGCTGTATATGTTCTCATTGCACCTCCACGAAGATCTAAAATGGGACCGCAAAGAAGAGTAATTATATATGTTGGTTTTGATTCACCATCTATTATAAGATATCTTGAACCATTAACTACTGATGTCTTTACTGCTCGATATGCTGATTGTCATTTTGATGAGTCTATATTCTCTCTATTAGGGGGAGATAATGTTTTGCATAAGTTAAATTCTGAACTGTCATGGAATGCATAAAGATTAAGTGCTACGGATCCACATACTAAACAATGTGAATTCGAGTTTATAAGAATCATTCATATGTAAAATATTGCTAATTAAATGCCATGTGCTTTTAATGATTCTAGACATGTCATAAAATCACAAATACCTGCTGTTAATGCACCAAAAAGGGTTGAAATCCCTATTCATAAATCATTCCTCAAGAATTGGTTGATAATTCAAAACCATGCTCGAAGCGTGGTAGACCTGTTTGCGCAAAAGATGTTGTACCACAAAAATAGAAATTGATAGGATATGCCCCTGAAGTGGAAAGTGTTAGAGAAAATATCCTAGAAGTGGTATTACCTCCTGAAAAGGTTCAAGCCCATGAAGTGGCTATATCAAATACCCCAGAAGAGGTATCACCTTTGGAAGAGGTTAAAGCCCCAGAAGTGGCCGTGAAAAAACCACCAAAAGTGGTATTGCCTCCAAAAGAGGATATTTCCCCTAAAGCGGGACATGCTTCAATAGAAGCAAAGGTTGTTGTGCAAGACATTCATGTACTATAACAAGACTAAGTTATATTGACAACCCTAAGATTTAGTTGTATGATAGTCTAAATCTGTATTTTGTATTGTATTATTTGAGTCTGTAAAATGGTTAAAAGTTCAGACCGAAGTATTTTCTTGTAAACAGTTCAATCCTAAGGAATAAACTCTGGAAGAAGATCAAGATAGATCACGCCTCGTAGAAATGATACATAAGCTTGGAGTTGAATAAATATGTTTTATGGAAAATATTCTATTTCAAGATATCGACAAGTCACATATCAAGTCAAATAGAGAAGTTATTTGAGAAGTTCAGAATGACTTATCGAAAAGTCTTGAATGGCTTATCGAGAAGTCTAGAAGATATTGACAAGGCAAATGAAGACATGCAGATTGGAGATATCGGCAAGCTATTTCTACATATCGAGAACTAGGAGATATTGGCAAGTCAAAAAGAAGACATGAAGATTGGAGATATCGAAAAGTCAATTTCTCACATAGAGATCTCAGAGATATCGACAAGTCAAAATATATATAGAGATCTATGAGATATTGACAAGTTAGTAGAGATCTCAGACATATCGACAAGTCAATACAAGTGGAAGTATTTAGAGACCTCGACAAGTCAAACATTCATATAGAGAACTCAGAGATCTCGATCAGTCATTATACTTATCGAGATGTCACAGCTCTATAGATCAAACTGGAGATCTCGATATGCTTTTCAAGTACAAAATGCAGACAAATTAAATATTCAATATTATCAATCAAGAAATAATCTAATCACTTAGATTGAAAACTCTACAAAAGAACAAAGGCCAAGATTAACTGACAAAGGAAAGTCACAGACCTACATGATTTGTAAAGATTCACTAAGCCAGAAATGAAAAGCTTTAGAGATAACTTAAAGTAGGTTTTAGTACATCTTATTGCATGCTGTGTAAACCTGTGTTTACTAATTTATAAAGTAAATACCGGTCCTTTATTTTTAGGAGTAACAAACAGATCTAGATTTTCTTGTCACTCTCTCAATATAGAAGCTGAGTTTTTTACTTACAAAGAACCCATAAATTTGTAGCAAGACATACTTAATTTTAATACAAAGTTAAGTGAGTTTTGAAAATACTGTGTTTATTGTGCATGCTTTGTTTATTCCGTTCAACACAATATCTCTACAATTAGACTGCTTTGTTCACCATTTCAAATAGTTTTAAAAGCCTAAAAATCAAGAAAACACATTCACCCCCCTCTGTGTTGTATTCATTACCCAACAAGTGGTATCAGAGTAAAATCTGAAAGTAAACGGATCAAAATCTTGGAAGAATGAATACACAAAAGATAAGCAGTATAAAGATACCAGCCTTTGATAAGACTAACTACACATTATTGAAAAAGAAAATGATGGTGTTTCTAAGGATGGCCAATCCCTTGTACATCCAGATTCTGAAGAATGAACCTTTCAATCCTATGGAAAGGATTGAAGAATCTATAGATAGAGACATGGTCACCCAACTCATTATGGTCCCAAAGATCCTTCCAAATACACATAAACTGAGAAAGAAAAGGTCTCTCTTGACAGTGGTCTGCAATTAATTCTGATAGAGTCACTTGAAAATGTCATGTACAAAAATATTGTCAACTGTGACACAACTAAACAGATCTGGGAGAAAATAGAAATTTTGTGTGAAGGTACAGAGGAAGTTAGATCCAACTAGAGGAGGATACTGGTGTCTCAGTATGAGGTTTTCTGGCTAAATCAAAGGAGAGTATTACTGATGTGTTTGAAAGATTCAGTAAGCTGATTAATGACTTGCAGCTTCATGAAAAGTACTATGAAGCTGAGGAGGTTAACTTGAAATTCTTGCTCACCCTTCCAGACCATCTTAAACAGAAAATTTCAGCTACAAGAGAAGGAAGAGACTTGAGCAGAATGACATTGGAGGTTTTATATGGTATTTTAAAAACCTATGAACCGGAAATGATTCAAAGAAAATCTTTAAGAGCTGGTCAAGGGCAAATTGTTGATGGTTCAAGTGCACTAGTTGTTAATGATTGTAATTCATCTGATGATGAACAAGAAATCCAGACTCCAAATGTCTCAAGTGTTGAGCAAAAGAGCAAGGAGCCACAGAAGCAAGTCATTCTTGAACTTGAAGAAGATGAGTTCTATACCATGGATGAACTGGATGAGCTGGATCAATCCATGGCTTACCTAGCAAGGAAATTCTATAATATTAGAGTGAAGAATATAAAGTTCTTCAAGAATAAAGGACATGTATTCAAAAAGGACAACAGCTGGAAAGGAAAAGCTCAGTACAACTCTGGTGGCAAAAGTAGCTATAAAACTGGATCAGTTGACAGATCAAAAATAAGATGTTTCAACTGTGATGAATTGGGCCACTATGCCATAGAATGCAGAAAGCCAAAGAAAGTGAAAAAGGATAAGGAATATTTAGAGTTGGAGGCTAAGTATGAAGCTCTCTTGAAGAAACAGTCTGGAAAAGCTTATATTGTAGAAGGAAAAGTTGGGATGATTCTAATAATGATGAAGATGAGGAGTTTGGAAACTATGCACTCATGGCCTTGGAGCAAGGAAAGTCATCCTCATCAAAAATAGAGGTACCAACTCTTACCAATATTAATTTAAATGCTAGTGAATATAAGGAGACTATTGAAAAGATGAGTGTAAAAATGTTTCACATACATACAAGCATGGTGGCAGCTACTGAGAAAGTGAGTAGACTGTCAAAAGTAAATGAGAAGCTTGAGATTGAGAAACAAAATCTGGAACTGCAGCTTGTTGAGCTTGAAACTGTCAAGCAAGAAAATGATATCTAAAGAACAAGCTAAAGTGTGCTAATGAGATAGAAGCTGTGTTGAGGAAAAAGCTAGAGAAGAATGAGGTGAAACTGAAATCATTCAGAAATGCATCTCAGCTATTGGGTCAGTACCATGAGAAGAACAAGCCATGTCCTTAAATAGCTATTTGATTGGATTATGATGCATTGAACAACAACATGAAAGTTGAAGGTGACAAGGGAAAATCAACTGTAAGTGAAGATGTCCCAGCTATACTGAGAAAGGTTGGTTCACCTCTGTTCAAAGCATGTGAAGTAAATTTCAGTGAAGAGGAGTTGATCATAAAGCAAGAACTTAATGATGAGGACAATGAAAATAAATGCACAGAAACAACTCCACCTTCTAAAACTGAGAAGAAGCCCATGGTGGATCAAACCCCCAAGAAGCCAATCAAGGAGGTTGAGACTGAGAATGCATGAATGAAAAAGAAAAACAGAAATGGGAAGATTGGGATAAACAAGAGCAATAACTTTGCATTTATTGCAGATGCTCCTAGGAAACAGTGTCAAAAATGTGGCTCTACAAATTATCTAACTCACCTTTATAAAAAGGCTATTAGCGAGCCAAGATAGGGAGAATGCAAATATAATGAAGCAAAGACTGGAAATTCCTACTCCTTATGTGATAAGTTTGATTGTATTCTTTGCAACATGAAAGTAATGACAAGTTGCCACAAGTTGAGAGTATACCTCAAAGAAGTCAACATTGGGTCTGCAGCCAAAAGGGAACATGCAAATCAATCAATGAACACCATTCTTTCTGAATCAACTCATTGTAATTCTGCAAATTCCGTTAACAAGAAGAAAGTACCCAACACTTCTTGGGTAGCTAAACACAATTAATCCTCATTATGTGTAGTGCAAAATGAAGAAAGTCATATGGATCATAGACAGTGGATGCTCAAGACATATGATAGGTGATAAGGCCCTACTATCACAGTTTGAGGAGATGGCTGACCCATTAGTGACTTTTGGAGACAACAACAAAGGTTTCACAATGGGATATGGCAAGTTAATTTCTGAAAATATTGTCATTGAAGATGTAACACTGGTTGCTGGTTTGGAAGTGAATATCCTAAGTGTCAGTCAATTCATAAATAGAGGATTCAATGTTGCATTTAGAAAAGGAGAATGCTTAATCATCAGCAAAAAGACTAGTGACGTTGCTATGAAAGGAGTAAGAAAGGTAAGCTTGTTTGTTGCAGATATCTACTCAACAAACAAGGATGACATTTGTTGCTTCTACACCAAGGCATCTGTAGAGCAAAGCAATTTGTGGCATAAAAAGCTCTCTCACTTGAATTACAAGGAAATCAACACCCTGGTGAAAAAAGAGTTAGTGAGAGACATGTCAAATCCAGAGTTTGCTCAAAATGAAATTTGCGAGGCTTGTCAAAAAGACAAAATGAAGAAGTCAAGTCACAAGAGTAAAACTGTGAATTCCATAAGTGCAACTTTGGAACTTATTCACATGGACTTATTTGGATAAGTTAATGTCTTATCAATTTCAAGGAAGAAATATGCACTAGTGATGTGGATGATTACTCAAGATACACATGGGTAGAATTTATGCACTCTAAGGATGCGACTCCTTACATCATAATTGAATACATCAAGAATATTGAGAAGCAAGCTGAAGATCATAATTGTGTGAAAAGATTGAGGAGTGACAATGGCACATAATTCAAAAATGCAACTTTAACTGAATACTGCAAAGACAAGAGCATTGTTCAAGAATTCTCGGCTGCAAGAACACCTCAGCAAAATGGGGTAGTTGAGAGAAATAATAGAACACTAGCAGAGGCTGCTAGAACAATGTTGCAGGATACCAAATTGCCAACAAGTTTTTGGGAAGAAGCTGTCAAAACTGCATGTTACACTCAAAACAGATATTTCATTAACAAGAATCTTGGAAAATTACCCTACTCAATCTTGTCTAAAAGAAAGTCTATTGTAAAACATATTCATGTGTTTGGAAGCAAGTGTTATAATTTGAAAGACAACTCTGAATATGTAAGAAAATTTGACTCTAAGGTTTTTGAAGCAATTTTTATGGGGTATTCATTGGAAAGAACTGCCTACAAAGTCTATGTGCTTGAACAAAAAAATAATGGAAAGTACATACGTGACTTTTGATGATGACAAGTGTACAGGCTTGGAATGCCTTGATGAAAATTAAGCCGAGGTCCTTAAATTTGAAAATCTCAATATTGATTGTGATTCTGAAGATGAAGCTGAAGTCAACACAAGCAACAAAATTGATGAAGAGTCAACTGAATAATTGAATCATGAAAATGAAAGCTCATCTCAAATACCTAAATTTGATAGCACAAAATCAGGGGGAGAAAGAGGAGAAAGTTCTACAAGTCATGCCAATGATGAACAAGATGCAGAGAACTCAAGCCAACAAACTCACACCAGGAAATGGGATATGAGTCACACAAGAGAAGAAATTATTGGTAATTCAAATGCTGGAGTGAGGACTAGAAGTGCAACTGCAAATGAATGTCTACATGCATGCTTTTTGTCATAAGTTGAGCCTAAGAAAATTGAAGAACCCCTACTTGATCCTGATTGGATATCTGCTACGCAAGAGGAGCTAAATCAATTTGAAAGGAACAAAGTTTGAAAGTTGGTTCCTGCACCAAAGAACATAAGTGTAATTGGAACAAAGTGGGTGTTTAGGAATAAAATGGATGAAAATGGGATTGTGACAAGAAACAAAGCAAGGTTGGTTGCAAAAGGCTACTCACAAGAAGAAGGAATTGATTATGATGAAACTTTTGCTTCAGTTGCAAGACTTGAAGTAATAAGAATCTTTCTTTCATTTACTGCACATTCTAACTTTTAGGTGTATCAAATGGATGTAAATAGTGCATTTCTAAATGGTGAGTTGGAAGAAGAAGTTTATGTGCAATAACCACCTGTCTTTGAAGATCCTGAATTTTTAGATTTTGTATACCAACTTCTAAAGGCTCTCTATGGACTAAAGCAAGCACCTAGAGCATGGTATAACACATTGTCTGAATTTTGATTAAACATGGATTCACTATAGGAACTATTGATAATACTTTCTTCTACAAGCAACATGGTGGTGATATGATCCTAGTTCAGATCTATGTGGATGACATCATTTTTGGCTCTTTTAGGTTACACAACACTGTAGAAGGGGGTTGAATACAATGTAGAATACAATCAAATCGATTTAGAACACAAGTAACAGAAAACAGATATATTCGATATAATAAACTCTGTTACAATGGAACTGTTCTCTCTCAGTGATGAACAAATATCACGAGAGCTGCTAGGTTACAATGTATGATCTTCTCGATGATCGTAACATATATAGTGTAAACCTATGTCTGTGTTTATATAGACACACAGTTACAAGATAACTTCTAATTGATATGGAATATAATTCTGTCTCCTAAAATATATCAATCAGATATCTTATACAATTCTTCTAGTCCTCTAACTCTTTTCATGCATATCTTCTTCTATATTAGTCTCGATCTTCTTTCCTATAAATCAGCTTCCTTCCTTAACTGTTAGTCCTCCAGTACTTAAGTTCTGATATCCATCTTCTGATATTATCTTCTGATAATCTAAGTCCTGATATCCTTAAGTCCTGACTTCCAGTAAGTCCTGATTCCAGTAAGAAATGATATTTCCTGTTTATTAAGATCTGAAAACTAAACATGAAACACATTAGACATGACATATCAAATATATCCAACAATCTCCCCCAACTTGTAAATTATGCAAGAATGTACAAGTTAATAGATTTGATGATGTCAAAAATATTTAAGTTCAAATGCAATAAGAGTTTAATAAGACTATTAACTACAACTTACAAAACATCCAGCTTTACCAACATCACTGAATCAATCTGAATCCATAATGATTCTTAACAAAATCATTTATCAGATTATCTTCAGCTTTCCTCAGAACTTCAGCTAACTGTGCTTTGACCTGCATCAGTTCTTCTTCATTACTATCACCAATTTGATAAATGGCTGTTCTGAGAGCTTGAATGGATGTTTTTTTTCAAGTCCATCACCAAGTCTGATAACCTTATGTTAGATATATTTGATAATGTCATGTGTAATATGATTTGTGTTTAGTTTTCAGATCTTACCTAACAGGACAAATCAGTACTTAACTGGAAATCAGCACTTATACTGAAGACAAAACTTAAGATATCAGAACTTAAGTGATCAGAACTTAAGTTATCAGAAGATATTTATCAGGAGATAATATCAGGACTTAAGATGACTTTCAGATAAGGCAGGCGGCTGATTGAAAGGAAAGAAGATCGAGACTAAGACAGAAAGAAATATGCATGAAAAAGGAATTCTATGAAGAATAGAATACTTGGAAGAAAAGATAACTAGTTGATATATTTTAGGAAGCAGAATTATATTCCATATCAATTAGAACATTATCTTGTAACTGTGTAGTATATAAACGCAGACATAGGGTTTACACTATAAGTGTTATCATTATCGAAGTTATTATTCTTTGTAATCCTAGCAGCTCTCGTGATAATTTGTTCATCACTGAGAGAGGTGTAATAACCCCAATTTTTGGAAAATTTTGAAACACGGATGAATAGTAACTTTTGCTGATGATGATGATTAAGGAAAATTATCAGACCACGCTATATAGGAGTACTTTTATGGAAATTCTAAGATCGTATTAGTATTCCATAAAGTAAATGAGTGTATGTAAAGGTCGTTGGAATTCGAATCCGGATACTTTGATTTTTCCCGAAAATCCACCAGATACCGAAAGAAATGAGTATAAGGTAACATGATTAAAAGGATTTAAATTCAAGGATTATAAGAGAGGATCATAAAAGGAATATAAAATATTGAGAAAGGTTTAGGGGAACCCAAGTAATAAGATCCCAGATATGATCCCTCAAACGGCGAACGAGAACGAAAGTTAAGCGAACCGTAAAACAAATAAGCGACCATGAGACAAGCTTGTACAAGAAGTGTAATAACCCCAAATTTTGGAAATTTTTGAAACCCTTATGAATAGTGTTTTTGCTGAATGAGAAAACTTTTCATGCCACACTATGTAGGGGTTCTGATATGGATATTCTGAGATTTTATTGGCACTCTATATGGTATATAAGTGTATGTAAAGATCGTCAGAATCCAATTCCGAACACTTTGATTTTTCCCGGAAATCCACTAGATACGGAAAGAATTGAGTATAAGGTAACAGGATAACAAGGATTTAAATTAAAGGATTATAAGAGAGGATCATAAAAGAAATATAATATATTGAGAAAGGTTAAGGGAACCTAAGTAATAAGATCCCGGGTATGATCCCTCAAACGATAAACGAGAACGAAAGTTAAGCGAACCGTATAACAGATCAGCGGTCGTTAGGCAAACAATTAGGAAGTTAATCAAAGGGATTAGAGAGGATGATGTCACCCAACCAATGAGAAGGGGACAAGGAAGGAAAGATGACATCATAGCATGACACAAGCATGACATAAGGAGGAAGGAGATGTGGATGGTTATTAACCACACAAAATCAAGGTTAAATTGGTAATTAACCAAAAACAAAACAAAACCAAATCAACCAAGCCAAATAATTCATTCTTCATCAAAACAAAAAGAAACCAAGGCACTTCATCTTCTTCATGCTCTCGGCTTCTTTCTTAAAAAAATGAAGATCCAAGCTCCACCACTTACTATTTAGCAAGGTATTTATCTAAGCTTCCCCATGGATAGTTACATACTTCCTATAAGTTTAAGCTTCTAATTCCAAGCCAATCTTTTTCTATAAATCATGGAAGAAGATGGTGAATAGTGTTTTTCAAGAACTAAAATTTGTGTTCTTGAAGTTTTGTTTAGATTAAGCTTGGATAAGGACTTTAAGGGTGATTCCAAGCCATTCTCTTGATTCTCCACTCTCCAAGGAAGGTATAAACTACAAACCCTAGCTTTAGTTTTGAGTAATTAGGAATGAATATGTTTGATATAGTATATGTGAAGCATGATGCTTGATTGTTTGAAGTTTGGTTGAGTTTGTAGAGATTAGTTGGTTTTGTGGTATTGTTGGAGTTGTAAATCTTGATAATTAGTTAAAGAACCTAAGTAAAGCTTTTAGTTCATGTGGGGAATAAGTATAAATGGTTAATGTGGATTTATTGGGGCTGTTATGATGTGGTTTGGATGGATGTTGGTTGTATGATTGATTTGGGGTTGAATTGTGGTTGGTTTTGAATGGTTTAAATTTGGGAAATCACGTAAACATAGCCGTCGTAACGTCCGATTTTCTTTAGACTGTTTTTGTGCATAACATTAGGACCCGAGAACCCCCTGCTAGATTATGACCATTGCCATGTCTAGATAGCTCGTGTTACGAGCTTCGTTTTGATATGTAGTTTGTTCGATTCCGATGCACGGTTTAGGAGAAACGACCGTTTCAAGTAACGGCATTTCGAGAACGAAACTTTTCCCCTCGCCTTACTTTGAAACATAGGTTAAAGACCAAAAAGGGTTAATTAATGTATGAAACAATTATGGTAAGAGTGTTAGGCAGTTGGTAAGACACTCGCGAAGGAATCGCTTTAAAACTCGTAATGGTAAATTTATTAAAAATGGTGGAGCCGAGGGTACTCGAGTGACTTAAGAGAATTAGTAAGCGCAAAACGAGCGTTAGAGTCTGAGTTGGTTAGAGTATAGATTTACAAGTGACTTTGGTTTAATTCCAACTTACTTGTTGTTTATAGGTTACCGGACTCGTCCCGAGCCATTCGTAACCCCCAGTCACTCAGGCAAGTTTTCTACCCGTTATAACTGTTGTTGTGATGTATATATGTATATGCATTATCTTGCGATAGATGCATGTTGGTTAATTAGCAAATGTTGCAATATATTGAAGCATGCTGCTAGGGTATATATATATGCATGTCTGTTTCGTATTCTTTCCATATATATCTGTTGATTCAGTTGATAATACCTATGCTAGAGAATAGCGGTAATTTGCATATAACCTTAATATAGGGACCCAAAAGGTGAAAACATTTTCTAAAACCGGGAGTCGAGGATCCCGAGTAGAATTTTGTATATATGTATATATATATATATACTTATATATATATATGGTTATAGTTTTCAAAACTATTAATCGAATAAGGGTTATTCGATAACTTTATATTATTTATTGAATATTATTTCGAATATTTATTCGAGGGCTTATGACTCCTTTATATTATTATTGAATATTACTTGGATATTCATTTGAGGATGTATGACTCCTTTATATTATTATTGAATATTACCTGGATATTCATTCGAGGATGTATGACTCCTTTATTTTATGAATATTATTTGTAGTATTCATTCGAGGTATTATGACTCCGCTTATTACTTAATAATATTCTTTATTGTATTAAAGAATAAGGTGTCGATAATCAAACTTATTTTTGATTATTCAAGTAAAGATATTACTTTCGTATAAGTATATCTTTGATTATTTGCTATTCATTTCAAGTATAAGTTTTCCAACTTCATCCTCAATTATTCTTTATGGGAATATTATTTAAATAATAATATTCAGATATTTCTTTCATATTGGGACTGATTTATTTTATAAATCAGCATTACTCCAAACATTCTTAAAAATGTTTTCGAGTCTTCAAAATGATTTTTAAAAGTTAGAGCGGATCCCAAAACTCATTTTTATATTTAAGATCTTCCTTTTAAAAAGGGGATTTAAATACTCGCTCAAAACCTGAGGGATCCGGCTCTATGGTGTATTTTATATTCGCAACAAGGTTGCAGTTTTGGTAAATGAATTGATTACTTACCCAACGTTCGGGAAGTAAGTCCATCTATTGAGTCGGCATATGCAACATGGGCTCAGTGGGCGTCCATGATAGTGTAAGTGGCTCAGTGGGAGTCCATCAAATGCATAAGTGGCTGAGTGGCAGTTCAGCATAAGGTCCTATTGCGACCAGGGTGATGACCAGTGGGGAATTCGTCCATCTACTAGTAGAAAAGGTTACTTATTGGTATCTTTGCCTGATCAGCAAGATATCTGGTTTATGCCAAAATTCTTTTCCTTTCCAAAATTTATTGGATGTTTCAAACTCTGTTCATACTTTACATGACAGTGGTTTTCAGGAAATGCATAAAGAAGATGTATATGTGGATATATATATATCAGAACTTAATGAAGTATATCATAACTTCATTTCCTTTAATAATATTTCAAAGATTTAATCTATTCAAATCTTGTCTTGTAGTCTCATCTATGTGATGAACTGTTGAAAGCTCATTATAACTTGAACGGTGGTAGTTCAAGTAGTATTCGGAAAAGATATAAGCATATTGGAGTATCTTGTAACTTCATCTTTTAAACTTATATCTAGTTAATAATTGTCTTATGAATGACAAAGATTTTCAGAAAAACGTTGAGACAAGGTTAGATATATGAGATCACCTTGCAACGATATTTTTATACAGTTATA
This sequence comes from Apium graveolens, assembly GCF_009905375.1. Classification (NCBI taxonomy): domain Eukaryota; kingdom Viridiplantae; phylum Streptophyta; class Magnoliopsida; order Apiales; family Apiaceae; genus Apium; species Apium graveolens. Next base: position 71,343,274 of record NC_133652.1, on the reverse strand, counting down.
AACTGGAACTTTGTGTATATTATACATGGAAGAGGACTTCCAAGATTTTGAAAAGTATATATGTATATATACTGAATATTTTGCGACTTCATCGCATTAAGATATCAAACTTGGTTCATTTCTTTTGACCAAGACTTTCATGAGTACTATGAGAAGGCTCATATATTGTTAATCATTATATATATATATATATATATTATTTTGGTGGGCTTGCTGCTCACCCTTGCTTTCTTCTTTCATCACACAACATCAGATAGACAAGATGAACAGGACCAAGCTCCCAATTCGCGAGCGGATAGGAAGCATTCCGCAGTTTCCTATAGGTGTTGATGTCACTGTAGCTGAGGTAGGAACTACCAATAGGCTAGGCTTTCAACTTTTGATGTACCAGATTTATGTATATTTATGAATTGTAATAATGGCAAGGAAATGTAAATTTATTCAGAAAACCTTTTAAGGTGTATTGGCAGATAATTGTGGAATAAAACGACTTGTGATTATTTTTGGATATTCATCTCTGAGACTATAACTTGTGGTGTGTGTGTTTATTGTGGGGTCACAGTTCAGAGTAGTTGATTGTGTATTAAGATTGGGTGTTATTAAGGGAAATGGAACTCGTGACAACTCGGATCCCCGACCCCGGATTTGGGGGTGTTACAGATGTGGTATCAGAGCTAAGCGTTATAAACCTCAGAGATGATGTGACGTTAAGATAATAAGTTCACTAAGATAATAAGAACTCTTGCTAAGTTCATAGTCGGGCTACCTAACTTAGTACTGACAGTTAAAACCCTTACGGGAACCCTTATAAGTATCGTGATAGTAACGTAGTTCGTTATCGTATATAGTAGCGGGACTCTGAACCCTGAGGTTGAGGAGTAACAGCGCGATGATGTTTTATTACTAATTGGAGATCGGATTGTGGATCTGATAGAGCGTCCTAATATATGACCGGATGATGTTGATATTGAGGATGTAGCGGTTGAGGATGTTGTCCTAGAAGGGATAGTTGCTGAGGAGGATCCCATGGAGGATCCTGACAAGGATGAATAAAGGACCACTGATGAATTGATAACCATGGTTAGGGCGACTACCAGAGGTAGGATTTGCCGGTCACTGCCGGAGGTTCGTTCAAGTTTGTAAAGATAGTAGCCCCTTTAATGCGGCTTACTCGTCAGACTGAGAAGTTCGAATGGACAGAGAAATGCGAGAACAACTTTTAAGAACTGAAGCAAAGGTTGGTGACTTCCCCTATGTTGGCGTTGCCAGATGGAAAATGAGATTTTGTGATGTGTAGTGACGCTTCGCATAAGGAATCAGGGTGCTTTTTATACAGCACAACAAGGTAATCGCGTACGCGTCAAGACAATTAAGGGAATATAAAATTCGATATCCCCACCCATGAGCTTGGGCTCGTGGCAATAGGTTTTCCCTTAAGATTGAAGGCACTACTTGTATGGAGAGAAGTGCGAGATTTACACAGGCCATAAGTGCTCTAGTACATTTTACGCAGAAAGAGCTCAACATGCGCCAAATGAGGTGGTTAGAGCTAATCAAGGATTACGATTATGAGATTCTTTATCATCCAGGGAAAGCCAAAATGGTGGCTAATGCCCTTAGTAGAAAGGAGAAACTCAAGATGATATTGTCTCTAAGAGAGTTGATTAGAGATTTTGAGAAATTGAAAATAGAAGTGAACGTAACTGGAGCCGGTACCGAAAAGCTGTTTGAGATTGCAATACAGACCGAATTTTTGGAAAAGAACATATTATGCCAGAAAAAGTGATGAATGAAGGCAGAGAGCCAACAATTAGATAAAAGATTAATATCGAGAAAAATGATAAGGGAATAATGAGGTATTCCTACAGAATTTGAGTTCCAAACGTTCAAGAGCTTAAAGATGAAATCTTAGATGAAAGCTAGTTTGAGGAATAAGATTTAGAGCAAACCCTGAATGTGATAGTCAGGGAGGTTGCCATCAAGAAAGAAAGAACCCATAACATAATATAGTGGAAAACAAGGTTTTTAATGTAGAAGATAACCCCGATTATGGGAGAAGGTTGAAACATTTCATACTAAGGAAACAGAAAGTCGAGTAAGGAAAGGAGACCCGAGTCGGTACTCCTATACGGCAATTTATGGACCTGTCTAGACAGAACTTATACTATTATCCCCAACCACCACCCTGAGGAAACATTGCGGTGAGAAATTCTTTCAGGTTCTTTAAGTCGCTAAGCTCTCAGAGTTCCAAGGAACAAGCTGGCCCAGCCGAGGCGAGGGCCTGGCTAAAGGAAATAGAGGAATCATTTGAGATTCTAAATGATTGACGAACCCCAAAAGACTGTTTTTGTCACTTACCCTCCTAAGAGAGAGACCACCCGCCGGTGAAAGGCCAAGGAAGGCACAGAGCAAGAGATTATAATAAACTGATTAAAGTTCAGTCAATTAATTTCAGGAAGGTACTTCCCAAAGTTATGGAGATAGTGTAAAAGCTTTAGAGCCAGAACAAAGGCGGACGAGTATGATGAATTATGAATCTAAGTTGTAAAAAGTTGTCAAGATTCGTTCTAAGGACACGAATCCAGAATGACGGGATGTTTGAAATCAATGCTTATGTTGTGTTGGTTCATGAAATAATGATAAGAGAAAGGAAAATAAAAAGAAACTGAAGTGGAAAGGAATATAAAGGCAATAGAGTTTGAGGAATGATAAGGAAGTTGGGTATGAGGAAACCCTCAAGAATCATAGTAATAGAAATAGAAAAGTATGTAATCGTCAGGATGAGGGTGATTCACCATGAGTTAAAATTGATGGTTGAAGGCATAAGAGATACATATATTTTATCCCCTGTAAGTTGGGAGGATTCGAGGAAACCTTGAGATAATTCGAAGGATAAATAATGAGACGCGGATAGACTAAGGAGACAAGGAAGTAAGAAATTAGGAAAATTTGATGAAGGAAGTGACCTTCAAGAATGTGAAGTGTAAGATTGGTGGCTTGATACCCAGAAAGGGAGACGCCAGGTATGAGAGATATCCCAACATTGAGATGACTATTGGGATAAACAACAAAAGTAAATAAGGAATTATTAAGAAGAAGTTCACGTTGAACACGACCAATATCTTCCAGAACATCCTTGTTATCATTACCAAATTAGGCAAGAAAAGCGGATAACCGATGTTATCTTTTGGGAGGCCATATTGATTGACCTCATTTTGAATACAAATGTTATTCTGAAATTAGGCATATATTATCGAGGTGGGAATGATTGAATAAGACACCCTTATCAGGGATATATGACTTGAATTATCCATGGAAGGATGCAGGTACCTTTTAAAGGTGTAATTAAGGATAGAATATCGGTAACTTAAAATGAATCCTAGGGGAATGCATAAAGGTTGGCATTTCACCCTTAATAGGGATAGTATGAGTTTTGACAGTATGAATTGGAAAGGATTAAGGTAATAACAACCTTTAAGTATCAGTGAGGAAATTTTTTCAGAAACATATAGACAATGGTTCTAGTATTAGTAAAGGGTATTTCAATATGCCCTGTATCTAGGGAATACAGGAGGAACGATTCAAGGATAACCTTAGAGCTTTTACAAGGAGAAAGGTAATATTCAAAGTTCTCAAGAATAGAAATTTTGATAAAGGAAATATGGCGTAATTATAATAATGCCAGGTGGGCAAGTGTTAAACCACGAGAAAGTATGGATCGAACCAGTAATGGTCGAAATTGTTCAGGGCAATTAGGACTTAAGATAAAAGATGTTCTAAGTATGATTGAGAGTCAGTCTTGACAGTGATTAGCCTCTAAAGACTGAGGCAATAACTTATGGAAAAATGGTGATATTTTTTTTTCTCTCATCTGATTTTAAGGAAAACATCTTCACTCAAGCAGTGATCGGAAATAGGGTAGAAAATTAGTGAAAGTGGTTAAGACGACATTGATTGTAAGGAAATATTACTATCAGGAAAGGCCAAAGAGGTGGCCGACACTTGAAATGTAAGAGGACAATTACAGGCGCTCGTGCCAGGGGAATACAGTAATAATGGTTGAAGCCGTAAAGGTTGTTTTATGGTTTGAAAGATTGACATTCCTTCTGATGACTGTGCAATACCCAACCCTAATAGTAGTTGGTAAAGGTTTAATTCGTGTAATCGCCATGAGCAGGCTATCTATCTCAGAAGATACTATCTTGAGATAAGCCAGGACCATGTTTCAAAAAGGACAAGACGAACCTTTGAGTTAAGTCTTCTATTTAAGGCATATGATTTAGAATGGTATTAACCTGCTATCGTTGCTTTGATTGAAACTCTTCTGCAATTTTATCTGCTTCATGTCATGTATGTATGTCAGGATCAGGAGTGTTCTTCATGAATCATGAATGGTGATTATGTTACCTCCTTAGAAGGATTTGATACTAGATGTATGGAATCTGTATGGTTAGCTATTAAGACTTCATGGAAAATGAATGACTACAGTAGGTCAGTGGTGGACCATAGTAAGGCAGCAATGATTCTGCGAGTAGTGAGCTGATTACAACCGTGAGAGTTGTATTGGAATGGGTGTTGAGATTGAGTACCACTAATCGGGTCGTGGTAGTGTATAAGTTATCATTGATAGACTAATTAAGTAGAGTATCTACCTAGTGAATATTTATTCTTTCTTATCGATAGAGAGTCGTATTATTATACGAGGAAGGTTGCGGTGCAAGCATAGAATTCTAGTAACGATGATGTCTAGAATGAGATCCCAGGTTCGATTTTCGATATCGAGGGAGTTTCAAAGGTGATTGTGTATAAGCTCAAGGAAGAGCATGGGTCCATAGAATGATGGATGGAATAGCAAAAATATTTAGGCATGTGAAATACGGTGCTATAATACTTGATGTTGATATAAATACTTATATGTTTTGTTCTCCTATGACATACCTCTATAGTTCAGAGGTAGATTCCAAGCCAGATATTTTATGGCAATATTTTTTTTTTACGTATATACACTTCTCTTCAATTCGTTCTTTTCTCTTCTTTTCATTTCATATAAGCTGAGAAGAACAACCCTTCCAGAAGGGGAGGTATTGCCGAATGACTATCTATCTGTGTGATAGAAGCCGAGTAGGATACCAGCTATTGTTTAAATTGCTTGTTAAGTAATAAAGGCTGGCCACCTTCTGTACTAACTATGCGATATAACAAGTGTTCATGATCATAGTGATCTCTCAATAAATTCTTTTACTTCTATATGAAGGATTAAGCTTTCGAAGATAGAAACAGCTGAAAAAGGAGTAGTAAAATTTTGGTGGTATTCGGAATGGAAACACATTCGTGATACTAAGGTTGACGTGGTTATTAAAAGGTTATAGAGCGCTAACGAGCAAAAGTATAACCAGTATAATATTAGGAACGGAAGGTGATAGCGATTACGAACTGGAAAAGAATGGGTATTGAGAAGCAAAAGTTCTAATGCTAAAAGCTATAATGAGGGTCTGTGCAATAGACTTGAAAGAATTTGGAATGATCACTTAACATGGATTGAGTTTTCTTACGATAATAGATCATATGTCAGTATTGAGATATCGCCTTATGAGATCCTTGAGGGAAGACAATGTCGATCTCCCTTATGTTAGGATGAAGTTGTAGAGCGCAAGATGCTCGGACCCGCAGTAGTCCAAAGGACCAAGGATATAATAGATCTAATCAGAGGACGGCTGGTAGTAGCCCCAGATGGACATAAGAAGTATGTTGAATTGACACGAAAGGACAAGGAGTATGAAATAGGGGACCTAGTAACGTATAGGTATCCCTTGGAAAGGATTGATGAGATTCGGAAAGAAAGGAAAGCTAAGTCCACAATTTGTCGGACCCTTGGATATACTAAAACATATTGGGAAGTTAGCATACGAGCTAGCCCTACCCCCGAACCTGTAGCAGGTCGTAACGTGTTTCACATATCAATGTTAAGGAAGTGTAATTCAGATGCCAGATAAATAGGGGCATATGAGCGCATAGACATGCAACCCGACGTAACCTATATGGAGCAACCAGGAAGGGTTATAGAGTGAAAAAGAACAAGTGCTTAGGAGAAGGATTATCAAACTAGGCAGAGTTTGGTGGCAGGACCACAATATGGGAAAATTTACTCGAGAGTTAGAAAGTGTAATGCTAAGAGGGTCCCCCTATTCATTTTCTATCTGATTCCGGGACGGAATCCTTTTAAGGAGGGGAGACTGTAATAACCCCAATTTTTGGAAATTTTTGAAACCCTTATGAATAGTGTTTTTGCTGAATGAGAAAACTTTTCATGCCACACTATGTAGGGGTTCTGATATGGATATTCTGAGATTTTATTGGCACTCTATATGGTATATAAGTGTATGTAAAGATCGTCAGAATCCAATTCTGAACACTTTGATTTTTCCCGGAAATCCACTAGATACGAAAAGAATTGAGTATAAGGTAACAGGATAACAAGGATTTAAATTAAAGGATTATAAGAGAGGATCATAAAAGAAATATAATATATTGAGAAAAGTTAAGGGAACCTAAGTAATAAGATCCCGGGTATGATCCCTCAAACGATAAACGAGAACGAAAGTTAAGCGAACCGTATAACAGATCAGCGGTCGTTAGGCAAACAATTAGGAAGTTAATCAAAGGGATTAGAGAGGATGATGTCACCCAACCAATGAGAAGGGGACAAGGAAGGAAAGATGACATCATAGCATGACACAAGCATGACATAAGAAGGAAGGAGATGTGGATGGTTATTAACCACACAAAATCAAGGTTAAATTGGTAATTAACCAAAAACAAAACAAAACCAAATCAACCAAGCCAAATAATTCATTCTTCATCAAAACAAAAAGAAACCAAGGCACTTCATCTTCTTCATGCTCTCGGCTTCTTTCTTAAAAAAATGAAGATCCAAGCTCCACCACTTACTATTTAGCAAGGTATTTATCTAAGCTTCCCCATGGATAGTTACATACTTCCTATAAGTTTAAGCTTCTAATTCCAAGCCAATCTTTTTCTATAAATCATGGAAGAAGATGGTGAATAGTGTTTTTCAAGAACTAAAATTTGTGTTCTTGAAGTTTTGTTTAGATTAAGCTTGGATAAGGACTTTAAGGGTGATTCCAAGCCATTCTCTTGATTCTCCACTCTCCAAGGAAAGTATAAACTACAAACCCTAGCTTTAGTTTTGAGTAATTAGGAATGAATATGTTTGATATAGTATATGTGAAGCATGATGCTTGATTGTTTGAAGTTTGGTTGAGTTTGTAGAGATTAGTTGGTTTTGTGGTATTGTTGGAGTTGTAAATCTTGATAATTAGTTAAAGAACCTAAGTAAAGCTTTTAGTTCATGTGGGGAATAAGTATAAATGGTTAATGTGGATTTGTTGGGGCTGTTATGATGTGGTTTGGATGGATGTTGGTTGTATGATTGATTAGGGGTTGAATTGTGGTTGGTTTTGAATGGTTTAAATTTGAGAAATCACGTAAACATAGCCGTCGTAACGTCCGATTTTCTTTAGACTGTTTTTGTGCATAACATTAGGACCCGAGAACCCCCTGCTAGATTATGACCATTGCCATGCCTAGATAGCTCGTGTTACGAGCTTCATTTTGATATGTAGTTCGTTCAATTCCGATGCACGGTTTAGGAGAAACGACCGTTTTAAGTAACGGCGTTTCGCGAACGAAACTTTTCCCCTCGCCTTACTTTGAAACATAGGTTAAAGACCAAAAAGGGTTAATTAATGTATGAAACAATTATGGTAAGAGTGTTAGGCAGTTGGTAAGACACTCGCGAAGGAATCGCTTTAAAACTCGTAATGGTAAATTTATTAAAAATGGTGGAGCCGAGGGTACTCGAGTGACTTAAGAGAATCAGTAAGCGCAAAACGAGCGTTAGAGTCTGAGTTGGTTAGAGTATAGATTTACAAGTGACTTTGGTTTAATTCCAACTTACTTGTTGTTTATAGGTTACCAGACTCGTCACAAGCCATTCGTAACCCCCAGTCGCTCAGGCAAGTTTTCTACCCGTTATAACTGTTGTTGTGATGTATATATGTATATGCATTATCTTGCGATAGATGCATGTTGGTTAATTAGCAAATGTTGCAATATATTGAAGCATGCTGCTAGGGTATATATATATGCATGCCTGTTTCGTATTCTTTCCATATATATCTGTTGATTCAGTTGATAATACCTATGCTAGAGAATAGCGGTAATTTGCATATACCCTTAATATAGGGACCCAAAAGGTGAAAACATTTTCTAAAACCGGGAGTCGAGGATCCCGAGTAGAATTTTGTATATATGTATATATATATACTTATATATATATATGGTTATAGTTTTCAAAACTATTAATCGAATAAGGGTTATTCGATAACTTTATATTATTTATTGAATATTATTTCGAATATTTATTCGAGGGCTTATGACTCCTTTATATTATTATTGAATATTACTTGGATATTCATTTGAGGATGTATGACTCCTTTATATTATTATTGAATTTTACTTGGATATTCATTCGAGGATGTATGACTCCTTTATTTTATGAATATTATTTGTAGTATTCATTCGAGGTATTATGACTCCGCTTATTACTTAATAATATTCTTTATTGTATTAAAGAATAAGGTGTCGATAATCAAACTTATTTTTGATTATTCAAGTAAAGATATTACTTTCGTATAAGTATATCTTTGATTATTTGCTATTCATTTCAAGTATAAGTTTTCCAACTTCTACCTCAATTATTCTTTATGGGAATATTATTTAAATAATAATATTCAGATATTTCTTTCATATTGGGACTGATTTATTTTATAAATCAGCATTACTCCAAACATTCTTAAAAATGTTTTCGAGTCTTCAAAATGATTTTTAAAAGTTAGAGCGGATCCCAAAACTCATTTTTATATTTAAGATCTTCCTTTCAAAAAGGGGATTTAAATACTCGCTCAAAACCTGAGGGATCCGGCTCTATGGTGTATTTTTTATTCGCAACAAGGTTGCAGTTTTGGTAAATGAATTGATTACTTACCCAACGTTCGGGAAGTAAGTCCATCTATTGAGTCGGCATAAGCAACATGGGCTCAGTGGGCGTCCATGATAGTGTAAGTGGCTCAGTGGGAGTCCATCAAATGCATAAGTGGCTGAGTGGCAGTCCAGCATAAGGTCCTATTGCGACCAGGGTGATGACCAGTGGGGAATTCGTCCATCTACTAGTAGAAAAGGTTACTTATTGGTATCTTTGCCTGATCAGCAAGATATCTGGTTTATGCCAAAATTCTTTTCCTTTCCAAAATTCATTGGATGTTTCAAACTCTATTCATACTTTACATGACAGTGGTTTTCAGGAAATGCATAAAGAAGATGTATATAAGGATATATATATATATATCAGAACTTAATGAAGTATATCATAACTTCATTTCCTTTAATAATATTTCAAAGATTTAATCTATTCAAATCTTGTCTTGTAGTCTCATCTATGTGATGAACTGTTGAAAGCTCATTATAACTTGAATGGTGGTAGTTCAAGTAGTATTCGGAAAAGATATAAGCATATTGGAGTATCTTGTAACTTCATCTTTTAAACTTATATCTAGTTAATAATTATCTTATGAATGACAAAGATTTTCAGAAAAACGTTGAGACAAGGTTAGATATATGAGATCACCTTGCAACGATATTTTTATACAGTTATAAACTGGAACTTTGTGTATATTATACATGGAAGAGGACTTCCAAGATTTTGAAAAGTATATATGTATATATACTGAATATTTTGCGACTTCATCGCATTAAGATATCAAACTTGGTTCATTTCTTTTGACCAAGACTTTCATGAGTACAATGAGAAGGCTCATATATTGTTAATCATTATATATATATTATTTTGGTGGGCTTGCTGCTCACCCTTGCTTTCTTCTTTCATCACACAACATCAGATAGACAAGATGAACAGGACCAAGCTCCCAATTCGCGAGCGGATAGGAAGCATTCCGCAGTTTCCTATAGGTGTTGATGTCGCTGTAGCTGAGGTAGGAACTACCAATAGGCTAGACTTTCAACTTTTGATGTACCAGATTTATGTATATTTATGAATTGTAATAATGGCAAGGAAATGTAAATTTATTCAGAAGACCTTTTAAGGTGTATTGGCAGATAATTGTGGAATAAAATGACTTGTGATTATTTTTGGATATTCATCTCTGAGACTATAACTTGTGGTGTGTGTGTTTATTGTGGGGTCACAGTTCAGAGTAGTTGATTGTGTATTAAGATTGGGTGTTATTAAGGGAAATGGAACTCGTGACAACCCGGATCCCCGACCCCGGATTTGGGGGTGTTACAAGAAGCCAAGGATTGTGACATCATCAAACCACAAGGAAAGGACATGTGTTAAAAAGGTGACAAAAGCATGGTGACATAAGCATGACAAAAAGAAGTTGTTGGGTCCCAATGTGTTTGTAGAAGGGGGGTTGAATACAAACGTTACCAAATAATCGAATAAAATGCGGAATAAAAAATGTGAAACAAAATTCAAGTTAAATAAAAATATTATTAAACTTGAAAGGTGTTACAACAACTGTATCGATTACAAGGTATTAATCTCAAATCAATTATCACAAATTTAGAATAAATTCGACATGAACTTTTTCTATTTTTACAATAATTAGAATCAAATGCTAAACGCGATTTGAGATTAAGTTCTAGGGATTTTAATCCGCTAGATTGATATACAAGAACAAGATAAAGATTTCTAGTGGATTAGATTTAACATTACAATCTAGAAATTATGATCTTTGAAATAAGCAGATGAAAATAAAATGTTTTGCTGCGGCTGCTGTCTCTTGTTCTTGAATAATGATTGAGATGTTTGAAAGAAAAGTCTTCTGCTTCTTTTTAAATCAGCACAACAATAGAATTGAATTGGCATGACAATCCTATAGCTTGTATGACTTTCGGTAGGACAATTGAATGAACTAGCAAGACAATCTGAATGAACTAGCAAGACAATCAGAATGAACTAGCAAGACAATTACCCTCCTAGAGTAACTTTCGGTATGACAATGGAAAATGGCCTAGCATGACAATCGGTATGACAATCCAGATTGTCATGCTAGTTCATTTCCATTTGTTTTGCTGATTTAAGCCTTGAATTTAATCCAATTAAGCTTCTGAAAATTCCTAAAATTCCTAGAATTAATTCAGAATTAATTAATCAATTAATTCAATTAATAAATAAATTATTCTTCGCAGATATAATTTATTTTCTTAATTAAATTAGATGACTTAATTAATTAATAGAGAATTAATTCTAGTCTTGAGCAGCAACCATTCTTCTGCAAACCTTCTGAAAATCACTGAAAATTATGAATCAATTCCACCACTTCAACGTTGACACTCGATGTACTGTCTGGTTCATGAGTGACTAACTTCCGTGACGTTTCTTCATGTCTTGACTCTGACACTTTGATTTTCTTCAGATTAAATCCTTGTAATTAATTGATACTCTGACGAGATCTCTGTCACTTGATTAAATCCACGATCTTGACTTATATCACTGAGGCATGATCAATTTCTTGAACTTCTTCCAGTGAATTAATTCCTCAAGTCTGTAGATGAACCTTGTCTCTGAATCCTTTGACAGATATTACTTTGCGAGATCTCTCTGATGGTAGTTCCACTATTTACTTATTACATTCTTATTTGAGTTGAGTTGAATCCTCGAATATACAAATAGGTCTATGACATATGACTTACAATCTCCCCCTATTTGTTTGTTAGACAATAACACACAAATACCTAGAGGATAACTCAACTAACAAATAAGAAAAAGATATAAACATACATGCAAAGTAAATAGCAGAAAATTTCTGGATGAGATTTAACATTTTCCAGATTCCGAGTAGATGTTCCTCTAGACTGAACATATCTTCAAGTAGTTCCATCTTCATTTGTACAACCACATTTCCTGTTGAGAAGCCCATATCTCTTGCTTCTCCCCCTATGAGAATCAACTGATTAAAGAAGATCACCTTCGTTTTACCACCTCTCCCGTACAATAGGATCCGCAGATAAAAACCAATGGTACTCCCCTAACAGCTTCTTCCCTTATCAGAAAATCACCTTGTGTTTACCACCTCTCCCGTACAATAGGATCCGTAGTTAGAAACAACAATGGTGTGGTGTAGTGTACATTTAGGATCTTTTTCTTCCTCCTTGCTATTTCTCCCCCTTAGTTGAGGAATCCTCCAAACTATTACTTAAGCTTTTATCTCCCCCTTAAAGAAGGAATGTATGCCGTCGTCTGAAGGAGTTCTCATATTTCACTTGGATGGAAAAGAAATAACAAGTAGTTTCTCTTTCTTCCTCACTGTGAGTGTGTGATTGTGTTTTAGTGTACCTCACATGTGTTTCACTCTTCTCTCCACTCGTGTTTACACTCATTCTCACAAGTGTATCACTCTTCTCTCATAGCTCCATAATCCAGTTGTACCTGCAAGGAAAATCACCTTAGCCATCCTTAAAGGAGGTCACAGGTGGTGCAATGGGAGTTCGCAAATCCCCATCCTTGTTAAACTCGTCAGATGAATCTGAGTCATAATTTACAAGTTGCTAGTTTCCCTTTTAGGGTTCCAGATTTGAATTCTGGGAAGGTAAACAATGATCCAACGAATTTAGCATAAAGATCAAAGTTCCCTTCTAATGTCTGTGAAGACATTTCCTTGTGACTCATCAGGTAATATCTGAATCATTGTCAACAAGTTGCCGATCTGCACCTATGTCAGATCCACTATCCGCAGATGCATCCAGGGGATTTAAGCCTGGGGAGGTAGACACTGACCACTGACATATGGCTTTTGGATCAGTATCCTCTCCTAACACCTGTAAAGGCAATTGGTCCACTAACGAACCTTGAACAATCGAATCTGACCTTAAAATGGTCAAAACTCTTGTTTCCGTCAACTCATCCTTTGTGTGTGTAACCTCTCCTTGTGCATCAAGAATTGATTATGTTTGAAGTGGTGACACTACATCGGATACCTTGGCCGACAGGCAAAATTCAATAGACTCACCCTGTTGAGAGAATGAATCTAGTAACTGTTTTTGTGCCTTTTCAGCCATTACATCTTTTTGAGAAGATGTATGGGGGCTAGCAGTTGTCTCGGTTTAAATACTACTCATCTATGTAGGAGACAGAGCTACTGGGTTGACTACAGAACCTTCCTTATGTGGTGCACTAGGCACTATCTCCCTCATGCTCATTCATACTACTTTTAGTGGTAAGAGAGTGTTGGTTGGTTCTGTTTTTGTGTTTGTCTTTACAGTCTGGGATAGATGTTGTGGGTTTTCAACCTCATGACTGTCAATGAAAGAAAGTCATTGGAGACTGAACCTGTAACACAGAACATATGGTAATAGAGAGAAAATGATTTACACTAGTGATTTCAAAAGATTTTACATGAAATAAGAAACCACTAATGTAGAAAGAAGTTTAATTTTGTTTTTCAATATGAATGAGTTTTTGGATAAAACATTGATCACTTAGGGTAAAGTCTAAGTAATTCTCATTCATGTCAAAAGCTTACAAATATCTGCAACATAATGTTAACAACATATCATTGACCGATACTTGTCAAGTACTTTAGATACTAATTGTTATGTTGCATAAACAATATACCACTGCACATATAAAACAATATGATTGTGCTTAGTGATAAGATAGTTATTAATATGACGACTCTACTTATTCATATAAAATTATAACTTCTGTTAGAGTGCCATACCATGTCCTTGACGATTGCTTGAGCAGTATACTAGTTCATACCAACCTGAAGTGAGATTGTGAAGAAGAGATTGCATAGTCCAATAGATCTGCAGCTGCAAAGTCCATGAACTGTGGTGCACTGACTTCCTCTTTTAACTCACCAACCAGGAGTACACTTGTACACATCTTACTAGAGTACAATTCCAAGTGTAATGTGCAGCAAGTGCCTGATATGTCGTAATATTCTCAAGTCTCGTCACTGGTGCTATATGTTAGATACTGCTTCCTGATAATAACCTAGCACAATATACAAAATTACAATGATAACATTCCCAGCTTGCAAACAGCCATATCCCTCGGATACACCTTTGCTGTTATCTCCAAAGGTAACCAGGGGGCCAGCTTTCTCAATCCTCATTTGATAGCAGGGCTCTATCTCCGGTCATATGTCTTGATGATCCACTGTCAAGAATCCATACTACCGGTTACACCTGTTTAATGCCCTGCACTTCAAATGGATTAGACCTTCTTCGGAACCCAAACTTGGTTGGGCCCGGCATACTTGTAGAATTGTCCTTTGTCAGGCAAAACAACATTTTTAATTTTAACGATCTCAACATCCTCAATGACTGAACATTTGACCTTGTAAACAGCCTTAACAAATTTCTGTTTAAGCTTAGGCACAAATGTCTCCTTTCTAGCCTTAGAAGGACTAGCAGTCTTAGACCTATCATGCTTCTTGTTATTCACATGCTGACGAGTAGTACTCTTATCATTAGACACATGCTTACCATTAAAATAAGCATACATCATATTAAAAGCACAAGACATACAATTAGCAACACCACATGCTTTATGAGAGTGATTAACAGCAGGTAATTTATGCATGGTAGACATGGAATTATTGTTATCCAACTCATGTGTGTCTGAGTTAGTCTCAGTTGCTTTCACAACTTTGACTGGAACTTTCGACTCACTTGACTTGGAAACAATCTTCTCATTAGCATGATCTTCAGCACGTATTTCTTCATGAATAACAGAAGAGGTCGCATCAAATGGTTCAGCAATTGATGCTTTATAGAGGGGTTCATCAACACCCTTAAGCACATGTGGTACTTCCCTCCCTTTAGCACATACATGAGGAGGGGAGTTTATGCCTAATTCTCCAATAGCAGCATTGTAATCATAACCTATTCCAGATGTTTGATTAACAGCTTGCTTACTGTAGAACTCTTTAGCCTTCGAACAAGAATTGAAGTAGGCTCTAACCTTAGTCTCAAGACCGGTGATCTTGTCTTTGAGAATAGTTTCGAGTTTTCTATAACAGTCAACTCTATTCTCTAGAAAAGATACCTGTTCTTTTAATTTGTCTTGATTAATGTGCACAAGTCTTAATTCATTGACCTCTTTCTCAAGGTCTGTGATCTTTAAACTTAACAGTTCATTATCACGACGTGCACAATCTAAGTTACCTCTTAGATGATAAACCATTTCAGCATCAGAAAGTTTTACCTCTATTCTTGACGATGAAGCTTTTCCATCAATAGCCATAAGAGCAAGATTTCCTTCATCTTCATCTTCACTGTCAGTATCATCCCAGCTTCTTCCCTTTGCCAGATAAGCCCTTTCAGAGTTCTTTCTTACTTGCTTTGGCTTCCTACATTCTGTGGCAAAGTGTCCCAACTCATTGCAGTTATAGCATCTAATGGTGCCCCGATCAACCATCCCTGTTTGGTATCCACCACTGCTGGTGTTAGAGGATGAAGATCCACCTTTCTGGAATTTGTTGTAGTTGGACTTGTACTTCAGCTTGGGATTCCTCTTGAATCTGACATGGGAGAATCTCTTGACAATTTGGGCCATTGACTCGTCTTCCAATTGCTCCAGCTCTTCCAAGGAATAAAAATCATCACTTGATTGATTTGTAGTAGGAGGATCATATTCTGCTACTAACATATTTTCCTCAGCCTTGGAATACTGTACCATTCTCTCCAATTGTTGAGATTGCTATTGTTGTTGACCTTCAGCTACAAGTGCAGTAGATGTGCTGACCATTCTATCCTTCCCGTAGACTTCCTTCTGTTGAATCTGCTCCAACTCATAAGTTTTTAACACTCCATAGAGCCTGTCCAAAGAAATCTCACTCAGATCTCTAGCTTCTCTAATGGCAGTGATTCTATGTTCAAGATGAGCTGGCAGTGTTAAAAGGAACTTTTTGTTGACCTCCCTGATTGAATAATACTTTCCATTGATGTTCAGGTTGTTGATCAACGCATTGTACCTCTCAAACACTTCAGTAATTCCTTCTCCTGGATTTGATTTGAAATGTTCATATTCAGAGGTTAGGATTTCCAACTTGTTCTCCCTAACTTCCTCTGTGCCTTCATTAATCACCTCAATAGTTTCCCACATGTGTTTGGAATTTTTACAGTTCATCACATGTCTGTTCATCAAGGGATCAAGGGAATCAATTAATATTAATTGAAGGCTGGCATCCAAGGAGGCTTCTTCCTTCTCAGCAGGAGTAAAATCTTCAGGCTCTTTTGGATAGGTTCTAGCTTCAGTAGTCACCACACCATCTATTATTACCTCCGGTTCAATAACCATCGGAGTTTTTATACCCTTCTTTAACAAGTTTGAATATTTGGGATTTGCAACTTGTAAAAATAATAGCATCTTCTTCTTCCACATGATATAATTCTCTTTATCAAATTGTGGAATTTTAACGGTTCCAACTTTATGTGAAGTCATTATGAATTTTTGAATAAATAAAAATTCAAGGAGTTGAAAAATCACAAAAGTCTAGGATCTTGATTTGTTCGTTAATCAGAAGGCTCTGATACCAATTGTTGGGTCCCAATGTGTTTGTAGAAGGGGGGTTGAATACAAACGTTACCAAATAATCGAATAAAATGCGGAATAAAAAATGTGAAACAAAATTCAAGTTAAATAAAAATATTATTAAACTTGAAAGGTGTTACAACAACTGTATCGATTACAAGGTATTAATCTCAAATCAATTATCACAAATTTAGAATAAATTCGACATGAACTTTTTCTATTTTTGCAATAATTAGAATCAAATGCTAAACGCGATTTGAGATTAAGTTCTAGGGATTTTAATCCGCTAGATTGATATACAAGAACAAGATAAAGATTTCTAGTGGATTAGATTTAACATTACAATCTAGAAATTATGATCTTTGAAATAAGCAGATGAAAATAAAATGTTTTGCTGCGGCTGCTGTCTCTTGTTCTTGAATAATGATTGAGATGTTTGAAAGAAAAGTCTTCTGCTTCTTTTTAAATCAGCACAACAATAGAATTGAATTGGCATGACAATCCTATAGCTTGTATGACTTTCGGTAGGACAATTGAATGAACTAGCAAGACAATCTGAATGAACTAGCAAGACAATCAGAATGAACTAGCAAGACAATTACCCTCCTAGAGTAACTTTCGGTATGACAATGGAAAATGGCCTAGCATGACAATCGGTATGACAATCCAGATTGTCATGCTAGTTCATTTCCATTTGTTTTGCTGATTTAAGCCTTGAATTTAATCCAATTAAGCTTCTGAAAATTCCTAAAATTCCTAGAATTAATTCAGAATTAATTAATCAATTAATTCAATTAATAAATAAATTATTCTTCGCAGATATAATTTATTTTCTTAATTAAATTAGATGACTTAATTAATTAATAGAGAATTAATTCTAGTCTTGAGCAGCAACCATTCTTCTGCAAACCTTCTGAAAATCACTGAAAATTATGAATCAATTCCACCACTTCAACGTTGACACTCGATGTACTGTCTGGTTCATGAGTGACTAACTTCCGTGACGTTTCTTCATGTCTTGACTCTGACACTTTGATTTTCTTCAGATTAAATCCTTGTAATTAATTGATACTCTGACGAGATCTCTGTCACTTGATTAAATCCACGATCTTGACTTATATCACTGAGGCATGATCAATTTCTTGAACTTCTTCCAGTGAATTAATTCCTCAAGTCTGTAGATGAACCTTGTCTCTGAATCCTTTGACAGATATTACTTTGCGAGATCTCTCTGATGGTAGTTCCACTATTTACTTATTACATTCTTATTTGAGTTGAGTTGAATCCTCGAATATACAAATAGGTCTATGACATATGACTTACAGAAGTGTGTTGTTGATTAATTCTTGGCCATACAAAAGTAACCATGGTAAAAGATCAAAATTTGTCAAGCCAAAAGGAAATCAACCAAGCAAAATATCATAACACAAAAATTAAAAATTTGACTTTGCTCCCATGAAGAGAAGCTCTCGGCCAAAACAAACCCAGCAACTTGAAATTGTCATATCTCCTTCAATACTCACTCAAATGTTGTGTTCTATAGCTCGTTGGAAAGGTATTGAGATGGCCTACAACTCTTGTTCACAAGTATCGTCCAAATAAGCATGGTAACACTCTAATTTTTACAGTTCTTTCAATCATACTTTTAGAAATTTCAAAGCCTAACTTTGTGTTCTTGATTTCTTTGGAAAGATCAAGCTTGTAGGAGGCTCCCTAAGGCTTCCTAGCAACTTAACACCTACCAAGGAAGGTATAAACTTCAAACCATAGCCTTTACTTTTACTATTAGTGAGTTTGATGGTTGGTTTTCAAAATGAGAAGCATGATCTTTGATTATTAGTAGTTTGATTTGAAATTGGAGTGATTTGGTGAATGAATCTTGTTATAGTTAATAGAACTTGATTGTGTTTGGTTGAGATGAAGAATCTGGAGAATAAGGACTGGTATAGTATTATATAGTTGAGGTTTTGATGTGTTAATAATTGTGGGTTGTTTGGTGAGGTTTTGGTGTAGTGAGAAACTTGGAAAACTCGTAAATATAGCCGTCGTAATGCCCGTTTTCCTTAGACTGTTGTACATAAATCTAGGAGCAGATAACTCACTGATCAATCTTTAAATTTGTCATTTTTAGCTAGATCATGTCGTAAGCTTCGTTTTGGTATGTGGTTCGCTTAGATCCGATTTACGGTTTAGGAGAAACGACCGTTTTAAGTAACGGTGTTTCACGAACGAACCTTTACCCCTTACTTTACTTTGAGACCTTGGTTAAGGCCCTTAAATGACTAATTGGAGTATGAAACAATTATGTAAAGTGGATTAGGCAGTTGGTAGAGTACTCGCGAAAGAATCGCCTTAAAATTCTTAATGGTTAATTTATTAAAAATGGTGGAGCCGAGGGTACTCGAACGACTTATGTGATTCGTTAAGCGTAGGAGTGACCATAAGCGAACGTTAGGGTTCAATTGGTTAAAGTCTAGTTTCTTAAGCGACCGGGGTTTAATTCTGACTTATATTGTTGTTCATAGGTTATCGGACCCACTCTAAGCTTAAGTCTATCCGGGAACACTCAGACAAGTTTTCTACCCGTTATACTGTTGTTGTGATGTATACATATGTATATGCATTATTTTGTGATAGATGCATGGTGGTTAATTAGAAAATCTTGCGATATATTGGAGCATGTGATATGGTATATATGCATGTCTGTTTCGTAATCTTGATATATATATTGTTTATTCAATTGCTTATAAGTTGCATAATACCTATGCTAGCGATAGGCAGTAGTTGCGTATACCCTTAGTATAGGGGACCCAAAGGTGAACATTTTCTAAAACCGGGAGTCGATGTTCCCGAGTATATTATATATATATATTTATATATATATATATAGATATAGTTTTCAAAACTATGAATCGAATAAGATTAATTCGAAAACTTTATTTTATTAATGAATATTATTTTGAATATTCATTCGAGGGCTTATGACTCCGTCTATTTTATTAATGAATATTATTTGAATATTCATTCGAGGACTTATGACTCCGATTATTTACTAATTATTATTCTTTATTTTATTAAAGAATAATGTGTCGATAATCAATCTCACTTTTGATTATTCAAATAAAGATCCTACTTTCGTATAAGTATATCTTTGGTTATTTAATATTCATTTCAATTATGAGTTTTAAAACTCCTACCTCGATTATTTTTATAAGGATCACCCTTATGGGAATATTATTTAAGTAATAATATTCAGATATTTTCTAATATAACGAGACTGATTTATTTTACTAAATCAGCATTACTCCAAACATTCTTAAAAATATTTTCGAGTCTTCAAAATGATTTTTAAAGGTTAGGATGGATCCCAAAACTCATTTTTTTTATATTTAAGTTCTTCCTTTCGAAGGGGATTTAAATACTCACTCAAAACCTGAGGGATCCAGCTCTGTGGTGTATTTTATATTCGCAACAAGGTTGTTGTTTTGATAAAAGAGTTTTTGATTACTTACCCAACACTCGGGAAGTAAAATTCTTGGAACAAGTTAATCCATTAACAGGCACCGCCTGGGAAATATCGGTGAGTTTTCCTTTCCAACTAGATACGACTTCTTGGTGGAGCCGTATCAACAAGTTTCTACTTGGGGAAAGGGGGGACAAGCTTTATGTTTCAGAGTCATGGATTTCATCTGAACTAGGAGTAGCGTAAGTGGTCGAGTGGCGCCGGCCCAGCCTTATTATATTGGCCCAAATGGCCTGGAAGTTCCGTTAAGACGGTCCATTCCTTAGGAGTCTAGTGTTCGGTTGACAAGTAAATCCGACAGGTTCTCCTCCACATGTAGAAAATGGTGGGGTTGCACTACTGCGACTGATCATCGTGAGTGGTCATCCTGGCGCGGCAAACTCCCGTAATGAGTTCATCATCCAATTGGATATTTCTGCAACACTACCCAGAGCATTTCGATAGAAAGGCTACGGCTGGGCGATTGTTGGGTGTTGGCAGGGTCGAGTTTTCAAAATGATATTTTCATCAAATGAAGTATCTCGTAACTTCATTTCATTTTGATGATATTTCAAAGATTGATTCTATACAAGTTTTGTCTTGTAGCTTAATCTATGGGATGAACTATTTATACATTGAACAGTGGTAGTTCAAGTAGTATTCGAAAAAGATATAAGTATATTGGAGTATCTTGTAACTTCATCTTTTAAACTTATATCTAGTAAATGATTATCTTGTGCATGTCAAAGATTTTCAGAAAAACGTTGAGACAAGGTTAGATATATGAGATCATCTTGCAACGATATTTTTATACATTTAGAAACTGGAACTCTGTGTATATTATACATGTCAGAGGATTTCAAAGATTGTGAAAAGTATATAGGTATATATATACTGAATATTTTGCGACTTGGTCGCGTTAAGATATCAACTTGGTTCATTTCTTCTTGACCAAGACTTTCATGAGTACTATGAGAATGCTCATATATTGTTAATTATTATACATATTATTTCGGTGGGCTTGTTGCTCACCCTTGCTTTCTTCTTTCATCACACAACATCAGATAGGCAAGATGAACAGGACCAAGCTCCCAATTCACGAGCGGATAGAAAACGTTCCGCAGTTTCCTATAGGCGTTGATGTCGCTGTAGCTGAGGTAGGAACTACCAATAGGCTAGGCTTTCAACTTTTGATGTACCAGACTTATGTATCTTTATCAATTGTAATAATGGCAAAGAAATGTAAATTTATTCATCTCTGAGACTATAACTTAAGGTGTAATGGCATATAATTTTGGAATAAAATGACTCGTGTTATTTTTGGATATTCATCTCTGAGACTATAACTTGTGGTGTGTGTGTTTATTGTGGGGTCACGGTACAGAGTAGTTGATTGTTTATTAAGATTGGGTGTTATTAAGGGAAATGGAACTCGTGACAACCCGGATCCTCGACCCCGGATTTGGGGGTGTTACAGAAATGGTATCAGAGCTAAGCGTTATAAACCTCAGAGAAGATATGACGTTAAAATAATAAGTTCACTAAGATAATAAGAACTCTTTCCAAGTTCATAGTCGGACTACCTAACATAGTACTGACAGTTAAAACCCTTATGAGAACCCTTATAAATATCGTGATAAAAGCGTAGTTCGTTATCGTATATGGTAGCGGGACTCCGAACCCTGAGATTGAGGAGCAACAACGCGATGATATTTTATTACTTATTAGAGATCAAATTATGGATCCGATATAGCGTCCTAACGAGGGACCAGATGATGTTCATATTGAGGATGTAGCGGTTGAGGATGTTTTCCTAGGAGGGATTATCGCTGAGAAGGATCCTGTGAAGGATCCTGACAATAATGAATAAAGGACCACTGAGGAATTGATGACCATGGTTAGGGCAACTACTAGAGGTAGGATTGGCCGGTCACTACTAGAGTTTCGTTCAAGTTTGTAAAGATAGTAGCCCCTTTAACGCGGCTTACTCATAAGACTGAGAAGTTTGAATGGATAGAGAAATGCGAGAACAGCTTTTAAGAACTAAAGCAAAGATTGGTGACGACCCCTATGATGGCATTTCCGGATGGAAAAGAAGATTTTGTGATGTGTAGTAACGCTTCGCATAAGGAATTAAGGTGCTTCTTATACAGCACATCAAGGTAATCGTGTACGCGTCAAGACAATTAAGGGAATATAAAATTCGATATCCCCACCCATGAGCTTGGGCTCGTGGCAATAGTTTTGCCCTAAAAATTTGAGGCACTACTTGTATGGAGAGAAGTGCGAGATTTACACAAGCTATAAGTGCTCTAGTGCATTTTCACGTAGAAAGAGCTCAACATACGCCAGAGGAGGCGGTTAGAGCTAATCAAGGATTACGATTATGAGATTCTTTATCATTCGGGGAAAGCCAATATGGTGGCTGATGCCCTTAGTAAAAAGGAGAGACTCAAAATGATAATGTCTTTGAGAGAGTTTATAAGAGGTTTTGAGAAAATGGAAATAGAAGTGAAGGTAACCGGAGCCGGTACCGAAAAGCTGTTTGAGATTGCAATACAACCTGAATTATTGGAAAAGAACAGATTGTGCCAGAAAAAGTGATGAATGAAGGCAGAGAGCCAACAAATAGATAAGAGATTAATACCGAGAAAGATGATAAGGGAATAATGAGGTATTCCTACAGAATTTGGGTTCCAAATGTTCAAGAGCTTAAAGATGAGATCTTAGATGAAAGCTAGTTTGAGGAATAAGATTTAGAGCAAACCCTGAACGTGATAGTCAGGGAGGTCGCCATCAAGATAGAAGGAACCCATAACATGATGAAGTGGAAAATGAGGATTTAAAATATGTAGGATGACCCCGATTATGGGGAGGAGGAGGGAATTTTCAGACTAAGGAAACAGAAGTCGAGTAAGGAAAGGAGACCCGAGACGGTACTCCTATACGAAAATTTATGGACCTTTCTAGACAGAACTTAGACTATTATCCCCAACCACCACCTTGAGGAAACAATGCGGTAGGAAATTCTTTCATGACCTATAAGTCGCTAAGCTCTCAGAGTTCCAAGGAACAGGTTGACCCAATCGAGGCAAGAGCCTGGCTAAAGGAAATATAGGAATCATTTAAGATTCTAAATGATTTACGAATCACAAAAGACTGTTTTTGTCACTTACCTTCCTAAGAGAGAGGCCACCCGCTGGTGAAAGGCCAAGGAAGGCACGAAGCAAGAGATTATAATAAACTGATTTAAGTTCAGTCAATTGTTTTCAGGAAAGTACTTCCCAAGGTTATGGAGATAGTGTAAAAGCTTTAGAGCCAGAACAAAGGCGGACGAGTATGATGAATTATGAAGCTAAGTTGTAAAAGTTGTCAAGATTCGTTCTGATGACAAGAATCCCAGAACGACGTGATGTTTGAAGTCAATGAGTAGTGGGTTCATGAAATGATTGTAATAGAAAAGAAAATAAAAAAAAGAAACTAAAGTGGAAAGGAAAATAAAGATAATAGAGTTTGAGGAATGATAAGGGAGTTGGGTATGAGGAAACCCTAAAGACTCGTAGCAATAGAAATAGAAAAGTATGTAATCGTCAGGATGAGGGTGATTCACCATGAGTTAAAGTTGATGGTTGAAGGCATAAGAGATACATATAGTTTATCCCCTGTAAGTTGGGAGGAGTCGAGGAAACCTTGAGATAGTTTGAAGGATAAATAATGAGACGCGGATAGATTGAGGAGACAAGAAAGTAAGAAATTAGTAAAATTGAATGAAGGAAGTGACCTTCAAAAATATGAAGTGAAAGACTGGTGGCTTGATACCCATAAAGGGAGACGCCAGGTATGAAAGATATCCCAACATTGAGATGACTGTTGAGATAAACAACAAAAGTAAATAAGGATTTATTAAGAAGAAGTTCACGTTGAACACGACCAATATCTTCTAAAACATCCCTGTTATCATTACTAAATCAGGCAAGAAAAGCGGATAACCGTTGTTATCTTTTGGAGGCCATATTGATTGACCTCATTTTGAATACAGATGTTATTGTGAAATTAGGCATATACTATCGAGATGGGAATGATTGAATAAGACACCCTTATCAGGGATACATGACTTGATTTATCTATGGAAGGATGCAAGTACCTTTTTAAAAAAAGGTGGAATTAAGGATGGAACCTCGATAACTTGAGATGAACCATAGAGGAATGCATAACGGTTGGCATTTCACCCTTAATAGGGACATTATGAGTTGGGTAGTATGGAACGAAGGACTAATGTAACAACAATTTTTAAAGATCAATAGAGAAATTTTTAAGAAGTACTTAAACAATGGTTCTAGTAGTAGTAAATGGTATCTTGATACGCCATGTACCTAGGGAGTACCGGATGAAGAATTTAAGGATAACCTTAGAGGTTTTACAAGGAAAAAGGTAATATTCAAAGTTCTCAAGAATATAAATTTTGATAAGGAAAAATGACATAATTATAATAATGCCAGGTGGGGCACGTGTTGAACCGTAAGAAAGTGTAGATCGACCCAATGAGGGTCGAGATTGGTGAAAACAAGAAGGACCCAAGATAAGAGACGTCCTAAGTATGATCGAGAGTATGTCATGGCAATGTTCACATCTAATGACTAAGGCAATGACTTATGGAAAAAAATGGTGATTTTTTTATTTAATTTTTTTTTCTTCTCACCAGGACTTAAGAAAAGCATTTTCACATAAGTAGTTATTGAAATGAGGTAGAAAATTTATTTGGAGGTGGTTAAAAAAAATGACATTGATTGTAAGGAAATTTTACTATCAGGAAAGGTCATAGAGGTGGCCGACACTTTAAGTGTAAGAGGACAATTATAAGCACACATGCCAGAGGGATACAGTAATGATGGTTAAAGCCGTGAAGGTTGTATTATGGTTTGAAAGATTGACATTTCTTCTGATGATTATACGATACTCAACCGTAATAGTAGTTTGGTAAAGATTTAATTCATGTTAGCACTGTGAGCGGGCTATCTATTTTAGAAGGTCCTATCTTGAGAATAATCCAGGACCATGTTTCAAAAAGACTAAAGGAACCTTTGAGTTAAGTCTTCTATTGAAGGCATATGATTAAGAATGGTATTAACCTGCTATCGTTGCTTTGATTGAAACTCTTCTGCAATTTTATATGCTTCATGTCATGAAAGTATGTCAGGATCAGGAGTGTTCTTCATAAATTATGAATGGTGATTATGTTAACTCCTTAGAAGAATTTGATACGACAGGTATGGACTCCGTATGGTTAGCTTTTAAGATTCTAAGGAAAATGAATGACTACAGTAGGTCAGCGATGGACCATAGTAATGCAGCAATGATTCTATGAGTAAAGAGTCGATTACAACTTTGAGAGTTGTATTGAAATGGATGTTGAGATTGAGTACAACTAATCGGGTCGTGGTGATGTATAAGTTATTAATGATAGACCGACTAAGCCGAACATTTACCTATGATATATTTATTCCTTCTTATCGATAAAGAGTAGTATTACCCATACGAAGAAGGTTGTGGTATAGAAATGGATTCTAGTAACGATGAGGTCTAGAATGAAATCCCAGATTCGATTTTTGTTGTCGAGGGAGTTTCAAGGGTGATTGTGTATAAGCTCGAGCAAGAGTATGGGTCAAAAGAATGATGGACGGAATAGCAAAAAAATATTTAGGCATGTGAAATACGATGCTATAATACTTGATGTTGATTTATATACATATATGTTTTGTTCTCCTATGACAAACCTCTATAGTTCAGAGGTAGACTCCAAGCCAGATATTTTGTGGCAGTATATTTTTTTCCATATATACAATTATCTTCAATTCGTTCTTTTCTTTTCATTTTGTATAAACTGAGAAGAACAACCCTTCCAGAAGGGGAGGTATTGCCGAATGATTATCTATCTGTGTGATAGAAGCCTAATAGAATACCACATGTTGTTTAATTGCTTGTCAAGTACTAAAGGCTGGCCACCTTCTGTACTAACTATGTAATAGAACAAGTGTTCATGATCATAGTGATCTCTCAACAAATTCCTTTACTTCTATATGATTGAACAAACTTTGGAAAATAGAAACAACTGAAAAAGGAGTAGTAAAGTTATGGTGGTATTCGGAATGGAAACACGTTCGTGATACTAAGATTGACGTGGTTATTAAAAGGTTATAAAACTCTAGCGAGTAAAGGTATATCTAGAATAGTATTCTGTACGGAAGATAGTAACGCTTACGAACCAGAAAAGAAGGAGTATTGAGAAGCAAAAGCTATAATGCTAGAAGCTATGATGAGAGTCTGTGCAATAGACTTGAAAGAATTTGGAATGATCACTTAACGCAGATTGAGTTTTTTTACGACAATAGATCATATGTCATTATCGAGATGTCACCTTATGAGATCCTTGAGGGAAGACAATGTCGATCTCCCTTATGTTAGGATGAAGTTGCAGAGCGCAAGATGCTCGGACCAGCAGTGGTCCAAAGGACCAGGGATATAATAGATCTAATCAGAAGACGGCTGGTAGTAGCCCAAGATGGACATGAGAAGTGTTGGGTCCCAATGTGTTTGTAGAAGGGGGGTTGAATACAAACAATACCAAATAATCGAATTAAATGCGGAATAAAAATGAAACAAAATTCAAGTTAAATAAGAATATTATTAAACTTGAAAGGTGTTACAACAACTGTATCGATTACAAGGAATTAATCTCAAATTAATTATCACAAATTTAGAATAAATTCGACATGAACTTTTTCTATTTTTGTAATAAAAAGATTCAAATGCTAAACGCAATTTGAGATTAAGTTCTAGGGATTTTGATCCGCTAGATAGTTACACAAGAACAAGATAATGATTTCTAGTGGTTTGGATTTAACTTTACTAGCTAGAAATTGTGATCTTGATTTTAGCAGAGAAGAGATGATATATTTTTCAGCTTCTGCTTTTCTTTGTTCTTGAACTGTTTTTCGGATAAAAAATTGACTTCTGTTGCTTATGTTGTTTTAAATAATAAAACAACCACCTGATTTGTTGGCAAGACAATCCTTTTAGCTCAGCAAGACAATCCATTGAGCTAACAAGACTTTCGGTGAGACTATTGATTGAACTAGCAAGACAATCAGAATGAACTGGCAAGACAATCCTCCTCCCAGTGTAACTTTCGGTATGACAATTGAAATGACTTGGCATGACAATCGGTATGACAATCCAGATTGTCATGCTAGTTCATTTTCAATTGTCTTGCTGATTTAAACTGATTTTAATCCAAAAACAATTCTGAAAAATCTTAATATTAATTCAGAATTAATTAATCAATTAATTCAATTAATAAATAAATTAATCTTTGCAGATATAATTTATTTTATTAATTAAATTATATGACTTAATTAATTAATAGAGAATTAATACTACTCTTGAACTGCAACCATTCTTCTGTAAATCTTCTGAAAATTACTGAAAATTATGAATCAATTCCACCACTTCAATGTTGACACTCGATGTACTGTCTGGTTCATGAGTGACTAACTTCCGTGATGTTTCTTCATGTCTTGACTTTGACAACTTGATTTTCTTCAGATTAAATCCTTGTAATTCTCTGATACCCTGACGAGATCTCTGTCACTTGATTAAATCCACAATTTTGATTTGTATCACTGAGGCTTGATCAATTTCTTGAGCTTCTTCCAGTGAATTAATTCCTCAAGTCTTGAAAGGCATATGTCATAGCCTACTCGTTTATTCGAGTATTTAACTCAACTCAAATAAGAATGTAATAAGTAAATAGTGGATCAATCGTCAGTGAGATCTCATAATGTAACATCTGTCAAAGAATAAAGAAACATTGTTCATCTGCAGACTTGAAGATTCACTGGAAGAAGTTCAAGAATTTGATCATGCCTCAGTGATATAAATCAAGATCGTGGATTTAATCAAGTGACAGAGATCTCGTCAAGGTATCATTTATTACAAGGATTCAATCAGAATATCAAAGTCAAGACATGAAGAAACGTCACGGAAGTTAGTCACTCATGAACCAGACAGTACATCGAGTGTCAGCATTGAAGTGGCGGAATTGATTCATAAGTCTCAGTGACTTTCAGAAGATTGTCAGAAGAATGGATGCTGCTCAGCGTTAGTATTAATTCTCTATTAATTAATTAAAGTCATATAATTTAATTAAGAAAATAAATTAAATCTGCAAAGATTAATTTATTGATTAATTGAATTAAATTGATTAATTAATTTAGAATTAATATTAAGGATTTACAAGATTTTAATTGGTTTAAAATCTGCTTAAATTCAGCAAGACAATTCATTTGAACTAGTATGACAATCGGTATGACAATTGATAGTCATACCGGAAGTCATGCCAATACATTTAATTGTCTTATTAGAATTTCTGTTTAGATTAAAATCTGTTATTAATTCAGCAAGACAATTTATTTGAACTAATATGACAATCGGTATGACAATCAATAGTCATACCGAATGTCTTGCTAGCTCATTTTAATAGTCTTGCTAGTTGTAAATTTTGTCACACCGAAAGTCTTGCTGGCCAAAAGGATTGTCATACCAGATCAATTTACATTCGGCTGTTTGATAAAAAGAAGCAGAAGTCTGTTACATTCAAAATATATAGCAATCAAACAGAACACAAACTCAAGAACAAAAGAAAAAGGAGCAGAAAAATATTTCATCTCATCTGCAACTTCAAGATCAATTTCTAGATTGTAAAGTTAAATCCAATCAACTAGAAATACTTATCTTGTTCTTGTGTATCAATCTAGCGGATTAAAATCCCTAGAACTTAATCTCAAATCGCATTTAGCATTTGATCTTTTAATTACAAAAATAGAAAAAGTTCATGTCGAATTTATTCTAGATTTGTAATAATTGATTTGAGATTAATCCCTTGTAACTGATACCGTAGTTGTAACACCTTTCAAGTTTAATAAAAGGTTTTATTTAACTTGAATTTTGTTTCACAATTTTATTCCGCATTTTATTCGATTAAACGGTATTGTTTGCATTCAACCCCCCCTTCTACAAACAAATTGGGACCTAACAATTGGTATCAGAGCCTTCTGATTAACGTACAAATCTAGATTCTAGACTTTTGTGTTTCTTTCACTTCTTGAATTTTTTATTCACTTAAAAAAAAAATTCATAATGACTACACAAAAAGTTGGAACCGTTAAAATTCCACTTTTCGATAAAGAAAATTATGTTATGTGGAAGAAGATGCTACTGTTTTTACAGGTTGCTAATCCCAAATATTTGCAAGTGTTGAAGAAGGGTCCAAAAATTCCTATGGTTATGGAACCAGAGGTAATAGAAAATGATGTGGTGATCACCAAAGCGAGAACTTATGTGAAGGATCCTGAGGACTTCTCTCCTGCTGAAATAGAAGAAGCTTCCCTGGATGCTAGCCTTCAATTAATCTTAGTAGATTCCCTTAATCCCCTGATGAATAGACATGTGATGAATTGTAAAGATTCCAAACATATATGGGAAACTATTGAGATTATTAATGAAGGCACAGAGGAAGTTAGGGAGAACAAACTAGAAATCCTAACCTCTGAGTATGAATACTTTAAATCCAATCCAGGAGAAGGAATCACTGAAGTGTTTGAGAGGTACAATGCATTGATCAACAACCTGAACATTAATGGTAAATACTATTCCATCAGGGAGGTCAACAAAAAGTTCCTTTTAACACTGCCAACTCATCTCGAACATAGAATCACTGCCATAAGAGAAGCAAGAGATCTGAGTGAGATTTCTTTGGAAAGGCTCTATGGTGTGTTAAAGACTTATGAGTTGGAGCAGATTCAGCAGAAGGAAGTTTACGGGAAAGGAAGAGTGGTCAGCACGTCTACTGCTCTAGTAGCTGATGAACAACAACAACAACCACAATATCAACAACAATCTCAACAGTTAGAAAGAATGGTACAGTCTTCCAAGGTTGAAGATAATGTGATAGTAGCAGAATTTGATTCTCCTACTACAAATCAATCAGGAGATGATTATTATTCCTTGGAAGAACTGGAGCAATTGGAGGATGAGTCAATGGCCCTGATTGTCAAGAGATTCTCAAATGTCAGATTCAAAAGGAATCCCAAGTTCAAGTACAAGTCCAACTACAACAGATTTCTGAAAGGTGGATCTTCATCCTCTAACACCAGCAGTGGTGGGTATAAAACAGGGATGGTTGATCGAAGCACCATTCGATGCTTCAACTGTAATGAGTTGGGACACTTTGCCACAGAATGCAGGAAGCCAAAACAAGCTAGGAAGAACTCTTACGATTCTAATCAGAAGAGTAAATCTGAAAGGGCGTACCTGGCAAAGGGAAGAAGCTGGGATGATACTGACAGTGAAGATGAAGAAGTTGGGAATCTTGCTCTCATGGCTAGTAATGCAAGCACCTCATCGTCAAGAAAAGAGGTAAAATTTATTGATGCTGAATTAGTTTATCATCTAGGAGGTTCCTTAGATTGTGCTCGTCGTGATAATGAATTGTTAAATCAACAAATCAAAGACCTTGAGGAAGAGGTCAATGAATTAAGACTTGTGCACATTAATCAAGATAAACTAAAAGAACAAGTATCTTTTCTAGAGAATAGAGTTGACTGTTATAGACAACTCGAAACTATTCTCAAAGACAAGATCACCGGTCTTGAGGCTAAGGTTAAAGCTTACTTTAATTCTTGTTCGAAGTCCAAAGAGTTTTACAATAAGCAAGCTGTTAATCAAACACATGGAATAGGTTATGATTACAATGCTGCTATTGGAAAATTAGGCATAAACTCCCCTCCTCATGTATGTGCTAAAGGCAGGGAAGTACCATATGTGATTAAGGGTGTTGATGAACCCCTCTATAAAGAATCAATTGCTGAACCATTTGATGAGACCTCTTTTATTATTCAAGAAGAAATCCGTGCTGAAGATAATGCTAATGGGAAAGATGTCTCCAAGTCAAGTGTGTCAAAAGTTCCAGTCAAGGTTGTGAAAGCAACTGAGACTAACTCAGACACACATGAGTTGGATAACACAAATGCCATGTCTACCATGCATAAGTTGCCTATTGTTAATCCTTCTCATAAAGCATGTGGTGTTCCTGATTGTATGTCTTGTGCTTTTAATCTGTTGTTTGCTTATTTTAATGGTAAGCATGTTTCTAATGATAAGACTACTCCTCGTCAGCATGTGAATAATAGAAAGCATGATAGGTCTATGACTGCTAGTCCTCCTAAAGCTAGAAAGGAGACATTTGTGCCTAAGCCTAAATAGAAATTTGTCAAGGCTGTTCACAAGGTCAAATGTTCAGTCATTGAGAACGTTGAGAATATTGAAATTAAGAATGTTGTTTTGCCTGATAAAGGCCAATTTTACAAGTATGCCGGACCCAGCCAAGCTTGGGTTCCGAAGAAGGTCTAATCTATTTGTATTGCAGGGCATTAAACAGGTACAACCGGTAGTGTGGATTCTTGACAGCGGATCGTCAAGACATATGACTGGAGATAGAGCCCTGCTATCAAATGTGGTTGAGAAAGCTGGCCCAGTGGTTACCTTTGGAGATAACAGCAAAGGTTTAACGGAGGGATATGGCTGTTTGCTAGCTGGAAATGTTATCATTGAAAATGTATATGTTGTGCAAGGACTTGAACACAATCTGCTTAGCATTAGTCAGTTCTGTGACAACGGCTACAATGTTTTATTCGACAAGCTGAAGTGTCAGATTCTGCACAAGAAAAGTGAAAAACCCTCCTTAATGGGAATCCGAAAAGGAAATCTGTTCGTAGCTGACATGAACTCTGGAAGCAATCTTGAAGTCAATTGTTTCTATGCAAAGGCATCGTCAGATGAGAGTTGGCTATGGCACAAGAGACTTTCCCATCTCAACTTCAAAACAATGAATTCTCTTGTCAAAAGAGAATTGGTAAGAGGTCTGCCTCAGCTGGAATTCTCTCCAGGAGGACTATGTGAGGCTTGCCAGAAAGGAAAGTCAAAGAAAGCAAGTCACAAAGGCACTGACACATCTTCCATAACTGGTGTTCTGCAATTATTGCACATGGATTTATTTGGTCCAGTTAATATCCTTTCTATGTCAAAGAAGTGTTACTGTCTTGTGATAGTTGATGACTATTCCAAGTATACATGGGTTTTATTTCTTCACTCTAAGGATGAAACACCACAAGTTGTGATTGATCATATCAAGATGATTGAGTTAGATTCTAACGTCCCTGTTAGAGCAATAAGGTCAGATAATGGGACAGAATTCAAGAATGCACTTCTCAATGGATTCTGTACAGACAAAGGGATTACCAGACAATTTTCAGCTCCTAGAACCCCTCAGCAAAATGGAGTGGTAGAAAGGAAGAATCGTACATTGATTGAAGCTGCAAGAACGATGTTAAGTAAATCAGGTCTTCCAATGTACTTTTGGGCTGAAGCTGTCAATGCTGCATGTTATACTCAGAATCGAACTCTAATCAACAAAGACTTCATGAAAACTCCTTATGAGATTTTGAATGAACAGAAACCTTCTATCAAATACTTTCATGTATTTGGTGCCAGATGCTTCGTGCTCAAGGATGGAGATGATCGTCGTGGTAAGTTCGAGGCAAAGGCATATGAGGGTATTTTTGTTGGATATGGAAGAAGATCATATAGAGTGTATATCATTGATCAACACAAAGTAACTGAAAGTGTCAATATTACATTTGATGACACTAAACTCCCTAGTATCCAAACTGAAGATCCTTCTGAGAAACTGAAGTTTGATGATACGTCAGATTCAGAATCAGAACATGGTCAAGAACCTGAGGTTGTTGCTGGTGAAGAACCTATTAATCCTGATGATACTCAAGGTAATAGTGATGGAAACTTTGGCAACAATGGAGATACCACTGCTACTGACGGAGAATCTTCAAGTCAACATGGCAACAACTCAGGGGGAGATGCTGAAGGATCATCTAGTAGGACACAACATCACAATGAATTTCAAGGCGAATCATCAAGATCAAATCTTCCAAGACAGACTGTCTGGAATAAAGCTCACCCTTTTGAGTTGATTATTGGTGATCCAGATGTTGGAGTCAGAACTAGACGTGCTACTCAAAATGAGTGTCTGTTCTCAGGATTTCTTTCTGAGATGGAACCTAAGAAAATTGAAGAAGCACCGACTGATCCAGATTGGGTGATTGCTATGCAAGATGAACTCAATCAGTTTGAAAGTCAACAAGTCTGGAAACTGGTACCTAGGCCTGTACACAAGAAAGCTGTTGGTACTAGGTGGGTATTCAGGAATAAACTAGATGAAGATGGTGTGGTTACAAGAAACAAGGCAAGACTGGTAGCTAAAGGGTATTCTCAAGCTGAAGGCATTGATTATGATGAAACCTATGCTCCAGTGGCTAGACTTGAGGCCATCAGGATATTTCTGGCATTCGCAGCATTTTCAAACTTTAAAGTTTATCAAATGGATGTCAAGAGCGCCTTTCTGAATGGAAAGCTGGATGAAGAGGTATATGTAGAGCAACCTCCTGGTTTTGAAGATCCAGATCATTTGGATTTTGTCTTCTTTCTTTTCAAGGCTATCTATGGGCTAAAACAGTCTCCAAGAAAATGGTATGACACTCTCTCTGAATTTCTTATTGAAAATAGCTTTATTAGAGGTGTCATAGACAAAACTCTCTTTTCTAAAACACATAAGAAGGATACTATATTAGTCCAAGTCTATGTGGATGATATAATATTTGGGTCTACTAATGATAATCTCTGTAAGAGATTTGCTAAGTTAATGCACAGCAAGTTTGAAATGAGCATGATGGGAGAGCTGAAGTTCTTTCTTGGATTACAAGTAAATCAAAGATTAGATGGAACATTTATTTGTCAATCCAAGTATCTCAAGGAACTCCTCAAAAAGTACAATCTAGAGGATTCTGCATCAGCAAGTACTCCATCAACTACAGCTGTCAAGCTTGGACCATGTGAAAACTCCATTAAGGTAGATGTCACAAGCTACAGAGGTATGATTGGCTCGTTACTCTATCTTACTGCAAGTAGACCAGATATTATATATGCTACATGTTTATGTGCAAGGTTCCAAGCGGATCCTAGAGATATTCATCTCGTTGCTGTTAAACGAATCTTAAGATATCTTAAGAGAACACCAAATCTAGGTATTTGGTACCCTAAAGAATCTGGTTTTAACCTTGTCGGATATACAGATTCAGATTATGCAGGAAGTGTTGTTGATAGGAAAAGCACCTCAGGAAGTTGTCAATTCCTAGGAAGCAGGCTAGTCTCATGGTACAGTAAGAAATAACAAACAGTTTCCAACTCAACGGCCGAGGCTGAATATATTGCTGCTGGAAGCTGCTGTGCTCAGATCTTGTGGATTAGGAACCAACTACGAGACTATGGCTCTGTATTGAACAAGATTCCTATTTTATGTGACAATACAAGTGCAATAGCCATCACCAACAACCCTGTGCAGCACTCGAGGATAAAGCACATTGACATCAGGTATCATTTTATTAGAGAGCATGTCATGAATGGTACTGTTGAACTATTTTTTGTTCCAACAGAAGAACAAATAGCAGATATTTTCACTAAACCACTTGACGAATCCACATTTACCAGATTAGTTGGTAAATTGGGCATGTTGAATAGTTTTAGTGATTAATTTAGTTAATAACTGGGATCTGTTCTTGAATGAATTTACAAATGAATTTTTCATAAATGAAAAATTCATTTGCAAATTTATTTTATCATTTTATCATATTTCTTGCTTATTTCTATGTAATATATATTATCTTATCTATTTTCATTTTCCCTACTTGTTAATTTAAAATATCTCAGAATATTTTATTTCCTCTAAAAATATTTTACTATGAATTATATGTGCTAAAATTCAATAGAAATCTATTTTTGGAATAAAAATAATAAATTCTGATATATTGTCTTTGTTTCTGTAAATATTATAGGTCTGTATTTCAGTTTTACTATTTTGTAAATATTTTCTGATATTTTTACTAAGTTATATAAGTCTTTATAAATTTATATATGTATGTGTTTCTGTGTTTAAAGCTGATATGACAATCGGCAAGACAATTGAAATTGTCTTGCTGAAAGTCATTTCAGTTTAAATTTTGTTTATTATATTATTCAGTACAGTTTTATACTGGCAAGACAATCGGTATGACTATCAATTGTCTTGCCAGTTATAAACTATATATATAATTATTTTCCGTTTATTATTATACTGGTATGACAATCGGTATGACTATCAGATTGTCATACCAGTTATAATTTTAGTATTTATTTCTGTTTTATTCTTTTCCTTCTTTTGCCTGGTATGACAATCGGTATGACAATCCCGGATTGTCATACCAGCTGTTATATATAGGCGTGTGTTTGTTGTTTTTGTTTAACCATTTTCAGCAGTTCAGTTCTTTTCAAAAAAAATTCGAACAGTTTTTTTTCTCTTCAGTTTCTCTCTTCTCTCTCTTCGAATTGCTTCTTTCCTTGCTCGAGTTTTTACTCAGCACACAAATTCATCACTTTGTGATATATACATACAAGTATATATATACAGAAGTGCTGTTGGTTTTTTTTATTGGAAAAAAAAAACGCAAAATCAAATAAAAATCAGTTTGCCCCTTCAAATTCAATTTGTGTTTGTTGATTTTGAACTTTTTATTTTTATTTCAATTTCTGATTTGTGTCTTTTGACTTTTCAAAACTGCGTTTGTGAGTTAAGAATTTTAACGAGATACATTTCTGTCTAAATTTTTCGATTATAATTAATTTAATTCGAATTATTAAATTAATTTAATTAATTCGAATTTTCTTAATATTATTCTTAAAATTCTGAAAAGCATGTGTCTTATTATTATTTTAAATGGCTCTCAATTTCCAAATTGTCGCGCATAATCAGGTTGGTTATTTTAATCCGGAAAAATGTGATGTTGAAAAATTTAAGCCATGGATTAGATTTTTAAATGACCATTCGATTGTTAGCTCTGCTATTAAATCAAATGTGATTTTAAACGTCGATCTACTTAGACTGATTTGCACAACCTCTACTGTGGCCGATGATTCAAAATCTTTTTCATTCACCGTCGCAAACACACAGTATGTAGTTGATGAAACAGTCATCAATCGTGCGTTAAATTTTCCACTAGACAATTTCTGTAATTTACCCTCTGAAAATGATATCAGAAATTTTTTCAATGCTATTCACTATCAGGGGGTGATCAATTTAACCAAACTTTCTAAATCAAATTTGGTGTCTGAATGGGATATTTTCTTCGATACACTTTCCAAAGTGTTTGCCAACTGCACAAAATCCAATTTTCATAACATCACTTCCACTCTGCAGTATATTGGTCTTGCAGTTGTTTTCAATCAAAGGATCAATTTTGGCAAACTACTTTTTCCCATTCTCTTGAGACGTCTAACTTCTGCTTTACGTGATCATTCTACAAATCGTAGGGTATCATGTTACTATGCTCGTTTTCTCATGCTTATAGCAGATCATCTTCTCTCACCTGAACACAAAGCCCTTTTTGCTAACTCTGCAGTAACCGAACCCCCTCCAGTTAGCAAAAAGATTTACACTCGCCAAGACACAACCTTCAAATTCATGCAAGTTCCAGTACTTGTATCTGCTTTCATGGCCACTTATATTCCTTTACCTATTTTCAATCTTCCCGGCCATGAACAGCAACCTCAACCTCCAGTGGTTCAAGCCACCCAGGCTCTTCCATTACAGGTAGTAATTCCTCACTCTCACTCTCTTCCTACTTCTGTTGAAAGACCCCCAGTGGTTGATAGGGCTGACCATGAAGTTGTAGAACCACAGCTTCAATCCCAGGTCATAGAGCCAAACACAGAGTCACATTCTATCTCAACCTTTCCCCCACTGTCTAAAATGTTACCCAGAAGATTTCTAGGAAGTAGTACATTGTTAAATATGAGTGAACCCTCAGCTCTGCCTCCTCCTAAGAAAAGAAGAACATATTCTGAGGCATCTGAAAGCCCATCCTTGTCCTCCCAACAGGACATGGACTTTGAAATGGCCAATGAACAGTTACTAGAGGCATTCTCTCAACAGGATGCATCTATTGAAATTCGCCATAGGGCCATGGCATCTTGTACTGAGTCAAGCACAATTCCATTACTCACAATGGAACCATACACTTCCCCAGATCATACTCAGGACACACAGCGAGGAGTGCACGTAGAGTCGGTTACAGTGCCTGCCATAGTTACGGCAGAAGAGCAGTCACATGCTTCAGAGGGAAAATCTGACTCTCCGCCATCTTTAATAGAGTCATTTTCTCCCCTCCCAGATCCAACACCTCTGGCTCCCTTATGGGATTCTCCACTCACAGATTTATCTGGAGAAAGTGGAGGGCAACTCGGTCAATCTATCCCTGAAGCAATTCAGACATCTATTCCAAAAGATTTGATAGTATTGACTGAGGATCGGGACTCGCGAATTCCCATTGCACCACCACTGACCTCTCTTGAAGAGGCTAGGGTGATTTTTAATGCAGGTACAGAAGAACAGCAACAGGAAGACTCCTCACGAGCAATTATATTGAGAGAAACACATGCACGTGAGGTGAGTGAACCAAACACGCGTGAAATTCAGGTGAGAGCACACACAGACACTGATACTGTAAACCTGTTAGCTCAGATTGCTGCCCTAAAAGAAGAACTTGCTAAAAGCCAAGCTGAAGCTCAAGCATTCAAAGCACAAGTGGTTGAACGGTCTTCTTCTTCCACCTCTGTCAACAATCAGCTTGCAATCATAAGGAATGACATCTCAGATCTAAAGACCACTGTAATACCAAAGCTCAATTCTATTCAGGACACTCCAACTTTATCAGCTGATGACATATCCAACTTCTGCTCTCTACACACAAGAATGACTTCTCTTGAAGACCTCGTTGAGATGAATCATTCACTGGACTCCTCAAGATTTCTAAAGATAGAGACGGGCATGGAACATCTCAATGAAGGGATGAAGCACCTATATTTCATGATCAAGAATTCTCATTGCCCTAATGAAGAACAAAGAACTTATTTTGAAGGACCGTCTGGTGGAGGATCAGGCTCTGGAGGTGATGGAGGTTCCAAAGGAAAGTCAGTAGAGGATCCCTCAACTAAGGGGGAGAAGAAAGGGAGTAGTGCCAAAGGGAAAAAAAAAGATACCTCTGCTGGAAACAAAGGAAAGGCTGATGATGTCTACTACAGTGGAGAACAGGATGACTTTGATATTTTTGACATTCCCACTGAACCAGTTCAGGAAGATAAAGATGGGTTATTTGAAGCTGAAGAGGAAAGTGATTTTGGAGAATGGGAAGAAGAAGCTCAAGTGGATCCTATGTTTGAGAAAGAATTTCAGAAGGAGCAGTCAGAGATGAAAAGAAAAGAAGCTGAACTCAAGAAGGTCTCTCAGATCATTGACATGAGAAAAGACATTCAAAGAACAGAAACTCTTCAAAAGCAACGTCTTCATGACATTAAGGCTCAAGAAAGGAGAAGAGATGTCAGACTAAAGATTGGTGAAAAATGGGATGAAGCTAGGAGAGTACTTGATATGCCTCAGCTGAGCACTAACAATGATAGGCAGTTCTTACATCTTCTTGACAAGCTGGAAATCTCAAATCCTAACAATGACATGTACATGAATGCTATCAAGACTGAAGTCTCAAGGATCACAACTGCTTTTGATAGATCCCTAAATGAGATGAGCATTTTTGTATATTGTCAGAGTGAAGGATCATTCAAGGTGTCACTTCATCTATTTGAGAATCGTTCTTTGTCAGAGATTTGGGTTCTTTTAAACAAAGTCAAAAGAAGCTCAGAATTGAATGAAGTTCTTCGAGAAAGGCTTAAAGAGTTTGCCAGCAGGGCTAGTCCTCAAGTGGTCAATAATCCTTATTAGGTGAGATTCTTTAAGTCTGATTGTCTTCAAATCTGTCAGCTAGATGTACAATCTCTTAAAGACTACTCAGCTAAGCATCTGGTCTGGATGGAACATCATTTGAGAACTGCTGGATATTCATCCATGTTGAAGACTCAAGCTGCTGACTTGATTCAAGCTTATTGTGAAAAGAATGTTAAAAGATACAATCAACTCAAGAATAAGCTGAAGTCAGTTGGAGTTCAACCAGTCAGACCAGCAAGCTTCACTTCAGAAAAGGATCGTGTCTTTGACAAGGAATTGCTTCAAGATTTAGAAGAAGGTGAAGTCAGAAGAGAAGACAACTGAAGTCAATTAGCTCAAAACTCAATGTAATATGATTAGAGCTTTATGAATCAAGATAGTCTAATGTAGTTATATGTTCAGGCTAGAGGAACATCTATCTTGTATTCACTTGTAAATTTCATTTGGAATCTGGAAAATGTTAAATATAATCTAGAACTTTTCTGCTATTTACTTTACATTACTGTTTATATCTTTTTCTTATTTGTTAGTTGAGTTATCCTCTAGGTATTTGTTGGTATTGTCTAACAAGCAAATAGGGGGAGATTGAAAGGCATATGTCATAGCCTACTCGTTTA
Organism: Apium graveolens; assembly: GCF_009905375.1. Taxonomy (NCBI): domain Eukaryota; kingdom Viridiplantae; phylum Streptophyta; class Magnoliopsida; order Apiales; family Apiaceae; genus Apium; species Apium graveolens. Next base: position 71,303,513 of record NC_133652.1, on the reverse strand, counting down.
TTCGAGTATTTAACTCAACTCAAATAAGAATGTAATAAGTAAATAGTGGATCAATCGTCAGTGAGATCTCATAATGTAACATATGTCAAAGAATAAAGAAACATTGTTCATCTGCAGACTTGAAGATTCACTGGAAGAAGTTCAAGAATTTGATCATGCCTCAGTGATATAAATCAAGATCGTGGATTTAATCAAGTGACAGAGATCTCATCAAGGTATCATTTATTACAAGGATTCAATCAGAATATCAAAGTCAAGACATGAAGAAACGTCACGGAAGTTAGTCACTCATGAACCAGACAGTACATCGAGTGTCAGCATTGAAGTGGCGGAATTGATTCATAAGTCTCAGTGACTTTCAGAAGATTGTCAGAAGAATGGATGCTGCTCAGCGTTAGTATTAATTCTCTATTAATTAATTAAAGTCATATAATTTAATTAAGAAAATTATTAAATCTTCAAAGATTAATTTATTGATTAATTGAATTAAATTGATTAATTAATTTAGAATTAATATTAAGGATTTACAAGATTTTAATTGGTTTAAAATCTGCTTAAATTCAGCAAGACAATTCATTTGAACTAGTATGACAATCGGTATGACAATTGATAGTCATACCGAAAGTCATGCCAATACATTTAATTGTCTTATTAGAATTTCTGTTTAGATTAAAATCTGTTATTAATTCAGCAAGACAATTTATTTGAACTAATATGACAATCGGTATGACAATCAATAGTCATACCGAATGTCTTGCTAGCTCATTTTAATAGTCTTGCTAGTTGTAAATTTTGTCACACCGAAAGTCTTGCTGGCCAAAAGGATTGTCATACCAGATCAATTTACATTCGGCTGTTTGATAAAAAGAAGCAGAAGTCTGTTACATTCAAAATATATAGCAATCAAACAGAACACAAACTCAAGAATAAAAGAAAAAGGAGCAGAAAAATATTTCATCTCATCTGCAACTTCAAGATCAATTTTTAGATTGTAAAGTTAAATCCAATCAACTAGAAATACTTATCTTGTTCTTGTGTATCAATCTAGCGGATTAAAATCCCTAGAACTTAATCTCAAATCACATTTAGCATTTGATCTTTTAATTACAAAAATAGAAAAAGTTCATGTCGAATTTATTCTAGATTTGTAATAATTGATTTGAGATTAATCCCTTGTAACCGATACCGTAGTTGTAATACCTTTCAAGTTTAATAAAAGGTTTTATTTAACTTGAATTTTGTTTCACAATTTTATTCCGCATTTTATTCGATTAAACGGTATTGTTTGCATTCAACCCCCCCTTCTACAAACAAATTGGGACCTAACAAGTCTGTAGATGAACCTTATTTCTGAATCCTTTGACAGATATTACTTGGTGAGATCTCTTTGACGGTAGATCCACTATTTACTTATTACATTCTTATTTGAGTTGAGTTAAATTGCCTTACAATCTCCCCCTATTTGTTTGTTAGACAATAACACACAAATACCTAGAGGATAACTCAACTAACAAATAAGAAAAAGATATAATCAGAAATGCAAGGTAAATAGCAGAAAAGTTCTGGATAACATTTAACCTTTTCCAGATTCCAAATAGATGTTCCTCTAGACTGAACATATCTTCAAGTAGTTTCATCTTTTTTTGTACAACCACATTTCCTATTGAGAAGCACATATCTCTCTTGCTTCTCCCCCTATGAGAATCAACTGATTAAAGAAGATCACCTTCGTTTACTGTAATAACCCCCAAAATTTTGAACTTCTTGTAACCCTTATGAATAGTGTTTTAGCTGAATGAGAAAACTTTTCATGCCACACTATGTAGGGTTCTGTTATGGATATTCTGAGATTTTATTAGTACTCTATATGGTATATAAGTGTATGTAAAGATCGTCAGAATCCAACTCCGAACACTTTGATTTTTCCCGGAAATCCACTAGATACGGAAGGAATTGAGTATAAGGTAACAGGATAAAAAGGATTTAAATTAAAGGATTATAAGAGAGGATCATAAAACGAATATAATGTATTGAGAAAGGTTAAGGAAACCCAAGTAATAAGATCCCGGATATGATCCCTCAAACGAGAAACCAGAACGAAAGTTAAGCGAACCGTATAATAGATCAGCGGTCATTAGGCAAACAATTAGGGAGTTAATCAAGGAGGTTAGGGATGATGAGGTCATCCAACCAATAAGAAGGGGGCAAGTAAGGGAAGATGACATCATAAGCATGACATAAGCATGACATAAGGGGAAGGAGATGTGTTTGGTTTATAACCACACAAAGACAAGGTTAATAAGGTAATTAACCAAAACTAATCAAAAGAAAATCAACCAACCAAAACAAAACAAAGCAAACAAAAAAATCATTTCATCTCTCCCACCTTGCTCTCGGCTTTTTCACATTTTAAAGAGAAGAATTTTCAAAATCCAAGTTCCAAGCTTCCTAAATTGGTAAGATAATTCTCTAGTACTCCTTATGCATAGTTATGGCTATCTTATGAGTTTAAGCCTCCAATTCATTCTCAATCTTCTCCAAGAAATCAATGAAGAAGATAATGAATAGTGATTTCAAGGTTTTTAACTTGATTTTTCTTGTTTTTCCTTTAAGATCCAAGCATCTCTAAGACATCTCAAGGCTTCTTAAGGCTTCCTAGCTACTCACATCACTTCAAGGAAGGTATATCATCTCCAAACCCTAGCTTTACTTTGTATATTAGGATGATTTTGATAGTTATGGTAAAGAGTAGCTTGAAGCTTGTTTGTTTAGAGTTTGGGTTGGAATGGTGGTGAATTGAATGTTGAAATCTTATGGTTTGGTTAAAGGATTTAAGTATAGTTTAAATTCAAGTTTAAGAATAAGTATAATTGTTAATATTGAGTTGATTGGGGCTGTTGTAGTGTGATATGGATAGACTTTGATTGTATGAATGGATTGGGGTTGTTTGGTGATTGTATTGGAATGGTATAAAATTGGGAAATCGCGTAAACATAGCCGTCGTAATGTCCGATTTACTTTAGACTGCTTTTGTTCATAACATTAGGACCCGAGAACTCCCTGCTAGGTTTTGACCATTGCCATTTTTAGATAGTTCATGTTACGAGCTTCGTTTTGATATGTGGTTCGTTTGATTCCGATGTACGGTTTAGGAGAAACGGCCATTTTAAGTAACGACGTTTCGCGAACGAAACATTACCCCTCGCCTTACTTTGAAACATAGGTTAAAGACCTAAAAAGGGTTAATTAGTGTATGAAACAATTATGTTAAGTGTGTTAGGCAGTTAGTAAGACACTCGTGAAAGAATCGCCTTAAAACTCGTAATGGTTAAATTATTAAAAATGGTGGAGCCGAGGGTACTCGAGTGACTTAAGAGAATCAGTAAGCGCAAAGCGAGCGTTAGAGTCTAATTTGGTTAAAGTATAGATTTACAAGTGACTTTGGTTTAATTCCAACTCACATGTTGTTTATAGGTTACCAGACTCATCCCAAGCCATTAATCACCCTCAGTCGCTCAGGCAAGTTTTCTACCCGTATACTGTTGTTGTGATGTATATGTGTATATGCATGATCTTGCGATAAATGCATATTTGTTATTAGAAAATTCTTGCGATATATTGTAGCATGTGATATGGTATATATGCATGCCTGTTTCATATTCTTGATTTATATATCGGTTGGTTCAATTGCTTATAAAGTTGCATAATACCTATGCTAGAGATAAGCAGTAGTTGTGTATACCCTTAGTATAGGGACCCAAAGGTGAAAACATTTTCTAAAACCGGGAGTCGAGGATCCCGAGCAGATTTTATATATATATATATATGGTTATAGTTTTCAAAACTATTAATCGAATAAGGTTTATTCGATAACTTTATATTATTTAATGAATATTATTTCGAATATTCATTCGAGGGCTTATGACTCAGCTTATTTTATTAATTGAATATTATTTGAATATTCATTCGAGAAATTATGACTCACTTTATATTATTTATTGAATATTATTTTGAATATTCATTCAAGAATTTATGACTCCGATTCTTTATATAATTATTATTCTTTATTTTATTAAAGAATAATGTGTCGGTAATCAAACTTACTTTTGATTATTCAAATAAAGATATTACTTTCGTATAAGTATATCTTTGGTTATTTAATAATCATTGCAAGTATAAGTTTTAAAACATCTACTTCAATTATTTTTATAAAGATTATTCTTTATGGGAATATTATTTAAATAATAATATTCAGATATTTTCTAATATATTAGAACTGATTTACTTTATTAAATCAGCATTACTCCAAACACTCTTTAAAGTATTTTCGAGTCTTTAGAATGATTTTTAGAAGTTAGAGCGGATCCCAAAACTCATTTTTATATTGAAGATCCTCCTTTCGAAGGGGATTTAAATACTCGCTCAAAACTTGAGGGATCCGGCTCTGTGGTGTGTTTTATATTCGCAACAAGGTTGCTGTCTTGATAAAAGAATTTTGATTACTTACCCAACACTCAGGAAGTAAAATTCTTGGAACAAGTTAATCCATTAACAGGCATCGCCTGGGAAATATCGGTGAGTTTTCCTTTCCAACTAGATACGACTTCTTGGTGTAGCCGTATCAACAAGTTTCTACTTGGGGAAAGGGGGGACGGGCTTTACATTTCAGAGTCATGGATTTCATCTGAACTAGGAGTGGCGTAAGTGGTCGAGTGGCGCCGGCCCAGCCTTATTATATTGGCCCAAAATGGCCTGGAAGTTCCGCTAAGACGGTCCATTCCTTAGGAGTCCAGTGTTCGGTTGACAAGTAAATCCGACAGGTTCTCCTCTACATGTAGAAAATGGTGGGGTTGTACTACTGCGACTGATCATCGTAAGTGGTCTTCCTGGCGCGATAAACTCCCGTAATGAGTTCATCATCCAGTTGGATAATTCTGCAACACTACCCGTAACATTTTGATCGAAAGGCTACGAATGGGTGGTTGCCAAAGCATTGACAGGGTCAAACAGTTTTATTGGTGTTTTAATTGAATCGAAAGGCTACGGCTGGGCGATTGTTGGGTGTTGGCAGGGTCGAGTTTTCAAAATGATGTTTTCATCAAATGAAGTATCTCGTAACTTCATTTCTTTTAAAAATATTGCAAAGATTGAATATATTCAAGTTTTAATTTGTGGTCTCATCTATGGGATGACCTCTTGAATCTTATTATACTTTGAACAGTAGTAGTTCAAGTAGCTTTATAAATGATATAAGTATAGTGAAGTATTTGATAACTTCACCCCTTGTTTTTGCTTATATCCAGTAAGTAATTACCTTTCACATGATAAAGGATTCTAGTAAGTATCCATTCAGATACTTGTATTATTGTTAACACTATATATTATCTTGCGAGCTGTAATGCTCACTCTTGCTTTATTTCTTCTTCACACAACAACAGTTAGGAAAGATGGCCAGGCTCAAGCAGACCCAGCGCAAGAGCGTGGAAAGCTCCCCGCGCCTTCCTGTTGAGATCGTAGCTGCTATAGCTGCAGAGGTAGATCTATCTGTAGATCAGACATTCTACTTTTGGGAACCAAATATTGTATAAGTATAACTTGTGGCAGATAATGGCAATTAACTGTAAACTTATCAAGTAATCATTTTGGGTTGTAATAACTTTTAAATTATGGATTCAAGGACTTGTACTTATTTCAATTTCATCTCTGAGACTATGACGTGTGGTGGTGTGTGTTAGTGTGGGGTCACAGCTTGAGGTTGTTTATTATTAATTAAGTTAAGTGATAATTGTGGAAAGAAAGACCGTGACGACCCGGATCCCTGACCCCGGATCTGGGGGTGTTACATTTACCACCTCTCCCGTACAATAGGATCCGCAGATAAAAACCAATGGTACTCCCCTAACAGCTTCCTCCCTTACTAGAAAATCACCTTGTGTTTACCACCTCTCCCGTACAATAGGATCCATAGTTACAAACAACAATGGTATGGTGTAGTGTATATGTTTGATCTTTTTCTTCCTCCCTGCTATTTCTCCCCCTTAGTTGAGGAATCCTCCAAACTATTTCTTCGCCTTTTATCTCCCCCTTAGAGAAGGAATGTATGCCGTTGTCTGAAGGAGTTCTCATATTTCACTGGGTTGGAAAAGAAATAACAAGTAGTTTCTCTTACTTCCTCACTGTGAGTGTGTGATTCTGTTTTAGTGTACCTCACATGTGTTTCACTCTTCTCTCCACTCGTGTTTACACTCATTCTCACAAGTGTATCACTCCTCTCATAGCTCCAAAAATCAGCTGTACCTGCAAGGAAAATCACCTTAGCCATCCTTAAGGAGGTCACAGGAGGGTGCAATGGGAGTTCACAAATCCCCATCCTTGTTAAACTCGTCAGATGAATCTGAGTCATAATCTACAAGTTGCTAGTTTCCCTTTTAGGGTTCCAGATTTGAATTCTGGAAAGGTAAACAATGATCCAACGAATTTAGCATAAAGATCAAAGTTCCCTTCTAATGTCTGTGAAGACATTTCCTTGTGACTCATCAGGTAATATCTGAATCATTGTCAACAAGTTGCCGATCTGCACCTATGTCAAATCCACTATCCGCAGATGCATCCAGGGGATTTAAGCCCGGGGAGGTAGACACTGACCACTGACATATGGCTTTTGGATCAGTATCCTCTCCTAACACTTGTAAAGGCAATTGGTCCAATAACGAACCTTGAACAATCGAATCTGACCGTAAAATGGTCGAAACTCTTGTTTCCATCAACTCATCCTTTGTGTGTGTAACCTTTCCTTATGCATCAAGAATTGTTTATGTTTGAAGTGGTGACACTACATCGGATGCCTTGGCCGACAGGCAAAATTCAATAGACTCACCCTGTTGAGAGAATGAATCTAGTAACTGTTTTTGTGCCTTTTCAGCCATTACATCTTTTTGAGAAGATGTATGGTGGCTAGCAGTTGTCTCGGTTTAAATACTACTCATCTATGTAGGAGACAGAGCTACTGGGTTGACTACAGAACCTTCCTTATGTGGTGTACTAAGGCACTATCTCCCTCACACTCATTCATACTATATTTAGTGGTAAGAGAGTGTTGGTTGGTTCTGTTTCTGTGTTTGTCTTTACAGTCTGGGATAGACGTTGTGGGTTTTCAACCTCATGACTGTCACTGAAAGAAAGCCATTGGAGACTGAACCTGTATCACAGAATATAGGGCAATATAGAGAGATAAAATGTACTTAAGATCTATAATGAATGAAAATTATACATTTAATCTTTTGAAAGAGATGATGTACAATAGTGATTTCAAAGGATTTTACATGAAATAAGAAATCACTAATGTAGAAAGAAGTTTGATTTACTCCTAAAACTCACTGCACATGTTAAACAATATGATTGTGCCTAGTGATTAGAGAGTTATAAATATGACGATTGCTTGAGCAGTACACTAGTTCATACCAACCTGAAGTGAGATTGTGAAGAAGAGATTGCATAGTCCAATAGATCTGCAACTGCAAAGTCCATGAACTGAGGTGCATTGACTTCCTCTTTTGACTCACCAACCAGGACTACACTTGTACACATCTTACTAGAGTCCAATTCCAAGTGTAATATGCATCAGGTGCCTGATATGTCATAATATTCTCAAGTCTCGTCACTGGTGCTATATGTTAGATACTGCTTCCTGATAATAACCTAGCACAATATACAAAATTTCACTGATAACATATCCAGCTTGCAAACAGCCATATCCCTCAGATAAATCTTTGCTGTTATCTCCAAAGGTAACCAGGGGGCCAGCTTTCTCAACCACATTTTATAGCAGGGCTCTATCTCCGGTCATATGTCTTGATGATCCACTATCAACAATCCACACTACCGGTTACACCTGTTTAATGCCCTGCACTACAAATGGATTAGACCTTCTTCGGAACCCAAACTTGGTTGGGCCCGGCATATTTGTAGAATTGTCCTTTGTCAGGCAAAACAACATTTTTAACTTTAATGGTCTCAACATCCTCAATGACTGAACATTTGACCTTGTAAATAGCCTTAACAAATTTCTGGTTAGGCTTAGGCACAAATGTCTCCTTTCTAGCCTTAGAAGGACTAGCAGTCTTAGACCTATCATGCTTCTTGTTATTCACATGCTGACGAGGAGTAGTCTTATCATTAGAAACATGCTTACCATTAAAATAAGGATACATCATATTAAAAGCACAAGACATACAATTAGAAACACTACATGCTTTATGAGAGTGATTAATAGCAGGCAATTTATGCATGGTAGACATGGCATTTTTGTTATCCAACTCATGTGTGTCTGAGTTAGTCTTAGTTGCTTTCATAACTTTGATTGGAACTTTCGACTCACTTGACTTGGAAACAATCTTCTCATTAGCATGATCCTCAGCACGTATTTCTTCTTGAATAACAGAAGAGGTCGCATCAAATGGTTCAGCAAGTGATGCAATTTATAGAGGGGTTCATCAACACCCTTAAGCACATGTGGTACTTCCCTCCCTTTAGCACAGACATGAGGAGGGGAGTTTATGCCTAATTCTCCAATAGCAGCATTGTAATCATAACCTATTCCAGATGTTTGATTAACAGCTTGCTTACTGTAGAACTCTTTAGCCTTCGAACAAGAATTGAAGTAGGCTCTAACCTTAGTCTTAAGACCGGTGATCTTGTCTTTGATAATAGTTTCGAGTTTTCTATAACAGTCAACTCTATTCTCTAGAAAAGATACTTTTTCTTTTAATTTGTCTTGATTAATGTGCACAAGTCTTAATTCATTGACCTCTTTCTCAAGGTCTGTGATCTGTAAACTTAACAGTTCATTATCACGACGTGCACAATCTAAGTTACCTCTTAGATGATAAACCATTTTAGCATCAGAAAGTTTTACCTCTATTCTTGACGATGAAGCTTTTCCATCAATAGCCATAAGAGCAAGATTTCCTTCTTCTTCATCTTCACTGTCAGTATCATCCCAGCTTCTTCCCTTTGCCAGATAAGCCCTTTCAGAGTTCTTTCTTACTTGCTTTGGCTTCCTATATTCTGTGGCAAAGTGTCCCAACTCATTGTAGTTATAGCATCTAATGGTGCTCCGATCAACCATCCCTGTTTTGTATCCACCACTGCTGGTGTTAGAGGATGAAGATCCACCTTTCTGGAATTTGTTGTAGTTGGACTTGTACTTAAGCTTGGGATTCCTCTTGAATCTGACATGGGAGAATCTCTTGACAATTTGGGCCATTGACTCATCTTCCAATTGCTCCAGCTCTTCCAAGGAATAAAAATCATCACTTGATTGATTTGTAGTAGGAGGATCATATTCTGCTACTAACATATTTTCCTCAGCCTTGGAACACTGTACCATTCTCTCCAATTGTTGAGATTGTTGTTGTTGTTGACCTTCAGCTACAAGTGCAGTAAATGTGCTGACCATTCTATCCTTCCCGTAGACTTCCTTCTGTTGAATCTGCTCCAACTCATAGGTTTTTAACACTCCATAGAGCCTGTCCAAAGAAATCTCACTCAGATCTCTAGCTTCTCTAATGGCAGTGATTCTATGTTCAAGATGAGTTGGCAGTGTTAAAAGGAACTTTTTGTTGACCTCCCTGATTGAATAAATTTTTCCATTGATGTTCAGATTGTTGATCAACGCATTGTACCTCTCAAACACTTCAGTAATTCCTTCTCCTGGATTTGATTTGAAATGTTCATACTTAGAGGTTAGGATCTCCAACTTGTTCTCCCTAACTTCCTCTGTGCCTTCATTGATCACCTCAATAGTTTCCCACATGTGTTTGGAATTTTTACAGTTCATCACATGTCTGTTCATCAAGGGATCAAGGGAATCAATTAAAATTAATTGAAGGCTGGCATCCAAGGAGGCTTCTTCCTTTTCATCAAGAGTAAAATCTTCAGGATCTTTAGGATAGGTTCTGGCTTTGGTGATCACAACATCATCTACTATCACCTCCGGTTCAATAACCATCGAAGTTTTAATCCCCTTCTTTAACAAGTTTGAATATTTGGGATTTGCCACTTGTAAAAACAAGAGCATCTTCTTCTTCCACATAATATAATTCTCTTTATCAAATTGTGGAATTTTAACGGTTCCAACTTTTTGTGAAGTCATTATGAATTTTTGAATGAATAAAAATTCAAGGAGTTGAAAAATCACAAAAGTCTAGGATCTTGATTTGTTCGTTAATCAGAAGGCTCTGATACCAATTGTTGGGTCCCAATGTGTTTGTAGAAGGGGGGTTGAATACAAACAATACCAAATAATCGAATTAAATGCGGAATAAAAATATGAAACAAAATTCAAGTTAAATAAGAATATTATTAAACTTGAAAGGTGTTACAACAACTGTATCGATTACAAGGAATTAATCTCAAATTAATTATCACAAATTTAGAATAAATTCGATATGAACTTTTTCTATTTTTGTAATAAAAAGATTCAAATGCTAAACGCAATTTAAGATTAAGTTCTAGGGATTTTGATCCGCTAGATAGTTACACAAGAACAAGATAATGATTTCTAGTGGTTTGGATTTAACTTTACTAGCTAGAAATTGTGATCTTGATTTTAGCAGAGAAGAGATGATATATTTTTCAGCTTCTGCTTTTCTTTGTTCTTGAACTGTTTTTCGGATAAAAAATTGACTTCTGTTGCTTATGTTATTTTAAATAATAAAACAACCACCTGATTTGTTGGCAAGACAATCCTTTTAGCTCAGCAAGACAATCCATTGAGCTAACAAGACTTTCGGTGAGACTATTGATTGAACTAGCAAGACAATCAGAATGAACTGGCAAGACAATCCTCCTCCCAGTGTAACTTTCGGTATGACAATTGAAATGACTTGGCATGACAATCGGTATGACAATCCAGATTGTCATGCTAATTCATTTTCAATTGTCTTGCTGATTTAAACTGATTTTAATCCAAAAACAATTATGAAAAATCTTAATATTAATTCAGAATTAATTAATCAATTAATTCAATTAATAAATAAATTAATCTTTGCAGATATAATTTATTTTCTTAATTAAATTATATGACTTAATTAATTAATAGAGAATTAATACTACTCTTGAACTGCAACCATTCTTCTGTAAATCTTCTGAAAATCACTGAAAATTATGAATCAATTCCACCACTTCAATGTTGACACTCGATGTACTGTCTGGTTCATGAGTGACTAACTTCCGTGACGTTTCTTCATGTCTTGACTTTGACAACTTGATTTTCTTCAGATTAAATCCTTGTAATTCTCTGATACCCTGACGAGATCTCTGTCACTTGATTAAATTCACAATCTTGATTTGTATCACTGAGGCTTGATCAATTTCTTGAGCTTCTTCCAGTGAATTAATTCCTCAAGTCTGTAGATGAACCTTATTTCTGAATCCTTTGACAGATGTTACTTGGTGAGATCTCTTTAACGGTAGATCCACTATTTACTTATTACATTCTTATTTGAGTTGAGTTAAATCCTCGAATATACAAATAGGCTATGACATATGCCTTACAAGAAGTATGTTGAATTGACACGAAAGGACAAGAAATAGGAAGTAGGGGACCTAGTGATGTTATAGGTATTCCCTTGGAAAAGATGGATGTGGTTCGGAAAGAAAGGAAAGCTAAGCCCACGAAGTGTTGGACCCTTGGAGATATTAAGACGTATTGGGAAGTTAGCATATGAGCTAGACCTACCCCCGAACCTGTAGCAAGTTCATAACGTGTTCCACGTATCAATGTTAAGGAAGTATAATTTGGATTCCAGACAAATAGGGGCACATGAGCGCATAGGCATGCAACCAGACGTAACCTATATGGAGCAACCAGAAAGGGTTATAGATCAAAAAGGAACAAGTGCTTAGGAGAAGGGTTATCAAACTAGGCAGAGTTTGGTGGTAGAACCACAATGTGGGAAAATTTACTTGAGACTTAGAAAGTGCAATGCTAAGAGAGCATCCCTATTCATTTTCTATCTGATTCCGGGACGGAATCCTTTTAAGGAGGGAAGACTGTAATAACCCCAATTTTTGGAAAATTTTGAAACACGGATGAATAGTAACTTTTGCTGATGATGATGATTAAGGAAAATTATCAGACCACGCTATATAGGAGTACTTTTATGGAAATTCTAAGATCGTATTAGTATTCCATAAAGTACATGAGTGTATGTAAATGTCGTTAGAATTCGAATCCGGACACTTTGATTTTTCCCGAAAATCCACCAGATACCGAAAGAAATGAGTATAAGGTAACATGATTAAAAGGATTTAAATTCAAGGATTATAAGAGAGGATCATAAAAGGAATATAAAATATTGAGAAAGGTTTAGGGGAACCCAAGTAATAAGATCCCAGATATGATCCCTCAAACGACGAACGAGAACGAAAGTTAAGCGAACCGTAAAACAAATAAGCGACCAAGAGACAAGCTTGTACAAGAAGCCAAGGATTGTGACATCATCAAACCACAAGGAAAGGACATGTGTTAAAAAGGTGACAAAAGCATGGTGACATAAGCATGACAAAAATAAGTGTGTTGTTGATTAATTCTGGAACTTTGTGTATATTATACATGGAAGAGGACTTCCAAGATTTTGAAAAGTATATATGTATATATACTGAATATTTTGCGACTTCATCGCATTAAGATATCAAACTTGGTTCATTTCTTTTGACCAAGACTTTCATGAGTACTATGAGAAGGCTCATATATTGTTAATCATTATATATATATTATTTTGGTGGGCTTGCTGCTCACCCTTGCTTTCTTCTTTCATCACACAACATCAGATAGACAAGATGAACAGGACCAAGCTCTCAATTCGCGAGCGGATAGGAAGCATTCCGCAGTTTCCTATAGGTGTTGATGTCGCTGTAGCTGAGGTAGGAACTACCAATAGGCTAGACTTTCAACTTTTGATGTACCAGATTTATGTATATTTATGAATTGTAATAATGGCAAGGAAATGTAAATTTATTCAGAAGACCTTTTAAGGTGTATTGGCAGATAATTGTGGAATAAAATGACTTGTGATTATTTTTGGATATTCATCTCTAAGACTATAACTTGTGGTGTGTGTGTTTATTGTGGGGTCACAGTTCAGAGTAGTTGATTGTGTATTAAGATTGGGTGTTATTAAGGGAAATGGAACTCGTGACAACCCGGATCCCCGACCCCGGATTTGGGGGTGTTACAAGAAGCCAAGGATTGTGACATCATCAAACCACAAGGAAAGGACATGTGTTAAAAAGGTGACAAAAGCATGGTGACATAAGCATGACAAAAAGAAGTGTGTTGTTGATTAATTCTTGGCCATACAAAAGTAACCATGGTAAAAGATCAAAATTTGTCAAGCCAAAAAGGAAATCAACCAAGCAAAATATCATAACACAAAAATTAAAAATTTGACCTTGCTCCCATAAAGAGAAGCTCTCGGCCAAAACAAACCCAGCAACTTGAAATTGTCATATCTCCTTCAATACTCACTCAAATGTTGTGTTCTATAGCTCATTGGAAAGGTATTGAGATGACCTACAACTCTTGTTCACAAGTATCATCCAAATAAGCATGTTAAGACCCTCATTTTTACAGTTCTTTCAATCGTACTTTTAGAAATTTCAAAGCCTAACTTTGTGTTCTTGATTTCTTTGGAAAGATCAAGCTTGTAGGAGGCTCCCTAAGGCTTCCTAGCAACTTAACACCTACCAAGGAAGGTATAAACTTCAAACCATAGCCTTTAATTTAACTATTAGTGAGTTTGATGGTTGGTTTTCAAAATGAGAAGCATGATCTTTGATTATTAGTAGTTTGATTTGAAATTGGAGTGATTTGGTGAATGAATCTTGTTATAGTTAATAGAACTTGATTGTGGTTGGTTGAGATGAAGAATCTGGAGAATAAGGATTGGTATAGTATTATATAGTTGAGGTTTTGATGTGTTAATAATTGTGGGTTGTTTGGTGAGGTTTTGGTGTAGTGAGAAACTTGGAAAACTCGTAAATATAGCCGTCGTAATGCCCGTTTTCCTTAGACTGTTGTACATGAATCTCGGACCAGATAACTCACTGACCAATCTTTAAATTTGCCATGTTTAGCTAGATCATGTCATAAGCTTCGTTTTGGTATGTGGTTCGCTTAGATCCGATTTACGGTTTAGGAGAAACGACCGTTTTAAGTAACGGCGTTTCACGAACGAACCTTTACCCCTCACTTTACTTTGAGACCTTGGTTAAGGCCCTTAAATGACTAATTGGAGTATGAAACAATTATGTAAAGTGGATTAGGCAGTTGGTAGAGTATTCACGAAAGAATCGCCTTAAAATTCTTAATGGTTAATTTATTAAAAATGGTGGAGCCGAGGGTATTCGAATGACTTATGTGATTCGTTAAGCGTACGAGTGACCGTAAGCGAACGTTAGGGTTCAATTGGTTAAAGTCTAGTTTCTTAAGCGACCGGGGTTTAATTCCGACTTATTTTTTTGTTCATAGGTTATCAGACCTACTCTAAGCTTAAGTCTATCCGGGAACACTCAGGCAAGTTTTCTACCCGTAATACTGTTGTTGTGATGTATACATATGTATATGCATTATCTTGTGATAGATGCATGGTGGTTAATTAGAAAATCTTGCGATATATTGGAGCATGTGATATGGTATATATGCATGTCTGTTTCGTAATCTTGATATATATATTGTTGATTCAATTGCTTATAAGTTGCATAATACCTATGCTAGCGATAAGCAGTAGTTGCGTATACCCTTAGTATAGGGGACCCAAAGGTGAACATTTTCTAAATCCGGGAGTCGATGTTCCCGAGTATATTATATATATATATTTATATATATATATAGATATAGTTTTCAAAACTATGAATCGAATAAGGTTTATTCGAAAACTTTATTTTATTAATGAATATTATTTTGAATATTCATTCGAGGGCTTATGACTCCGTCTATTTTATTAATGAATATTATTTGAATATTCATTCGAGGACTTATGACTCCGATTATTTACTAATTATTATTTTTTATTTTATTAAAGAATAATGTGTCGATAATCAAACTCACTTTTGATTATTCAAATAAAGATCCTACTTTCGTATAAGTATATCTTTGGTTATTTAATATTCATTTCAATTATGAGTTTTAAAACTCCTACCTCGATTATTTTTATAAGGATCACCCTTATGGGAATATTATTTAAATAATAATATTCAGATATTTTCTAATATATCGGGACTGATTTATTTTACTAAATCAGCATTAGTCCAAACATTCTTAAAAATATTTTCGAGTCTTCAAAATGATTTTTAAAGGTTAGGACGGATCCCAAAACTCAATTTTTTTATATTTAAGTTCTTCCTTTCGAAGGGGATTTAAATACTCGCTCAAAATCTGAGGGATCCGGCTCTGTGGTGTATTTTATATTCACAACAAGGTTGTTGTTTTGATAAAAGAGTTTTTGATTACTTACCCAACACTCGGGAAGTAAAATTCTTGGAACAAGTTAATCCATTAACAGGCACCGCCTGGGAAATATCGGTGAGTTTTCGTTTCCAACTAGATACGACTTCTTGGTGGAGCCGTATCAACAAGTTTCTACTTGGGGAAAGGGGGGACAAGCTTTACGTTTCAGAGTCATGGATTTCATCTGAACTAGGAGTGGCGTAAGTGGTCGAGTGGCGCGGCCCAGCCTTATTATATTGGCCCAAATGGCCTGGAAGTTCCGTTAAGACGGTCCATTCCTTAGGAGTCCAGTGTTCGGTTGACAAGTAAATCCGACAGGTTCTCCTCTACATGTAGAAAATGGTGGGGTTACACTACTGCGACTGATCATCGTGAGTGGCCATCCTGGCGCGGCAAACTCCCGTAATGAGTTCATCATCCAATTGGATATTTCTGTAACACTACCCAGAGCACTTCGATAGAAAGGCTACGGCTGGGCGATTGTTGGGTGTTGGCAGGGTCGAGTTTTCAAAATGATGTTTTCATCAAATGAAGTATCTCGTCACTTCATTTCATTTTGATGATATTTCAAAGATTGATTCTATACAAGTTTTTTCTTGTAGCTTAATCTATGGGATGAACTATTTATACATTGAACGGTGGTAGTTTAAGTAGTAACCGGAAAAGATATAAGTATATTAGAGTATCTTGTAACTTCATCTTTTAAACTTATATCTAATAAATGATTATCTTGTGCATGTCAAAGATTTTCAGAAAAACGTTGAGACAAGGTTAGATATATGAGATCACCTTGCAACGATATTTTTATACATTTATAAACTGGAACTCTGTGTATATTATACATGTCAGAGGATTTCAAAGATTGTGAAAAGTATATAGGTATATATATACTGAATATTTTGCGACTTGGTCACGTTAAGATATCAACTTGGTTCATTTCTTCTTGACCAAGACTTTTATGAGTACTATGAGAATGCTCATATATTGTTAATTATTATACATATTATTTCGGTGGGCTTGTTGCTCACCCTTGCTTTCTTCTTTCATCACACAACATCAGATAGGCAAGATGAACAGGACCAAGCTCCCAATTCGCGAGCGGATAGGAAACGTTCCGCAGTTTCCTATAGGCGTTGATGTCGCTATAGCTGAGGTAGGAACTACCAATAGGCTAGGCTTTCAACTTTTGATGTACCAGACTTATGTATCTTTATCAATTGTAATAATGGCAAAGAAATGTAAATTTATTCAGAAACCCTTTTAAGGTGTAATGGCATATAATTTTGGAATAAAATGACTCGTGTTATTTTTGGATATTCATCTCTGAGACTATAACTTGTGGTGTGTGTGTTTATTGTGGGGTCACAGTACAGAGTAGTTGATTGTTTATTAAGATTGGGTGTTATTAAGGGAAATGGAACTCGTGACAACCCGTATCCCCGACCCTGGATTTGGGGGTGTTACAAGAGGACAGTTCCATATTGTAACAAAGTTTATTGTGTTGATTAATATCTGTGTTCAGTTACTTGTGTTCTTAATTTCGATTTGATTGTGCTAAACACTGTATTCAACCCCCTTCTACAGTGTGTGTGACCTAACAAGTGGTATCAGAGCAATCTGTTAACATACATACAGTAAAGATCCAAGCAATTATAAGCCTGTTCCTAATGCTCCTAGAAAAACATGTCATAACTATGGAAATTCTAACCATCTGGCTTCTTTTTGCAGTAAGAATAAGAATATAAGCTCCTTACCTTCAAAATAAGGAGTTAAGAGTCAATCTGTTAGATATAAGCCTCAAAATCCTTATTTTCATTATGGTAGTTTATGGCATTCCATTTATACTTGTAAGGAATATCATAGTTTGTACTATGATTATTATCAAATAAAACCTTCTTTAAAGAAAGTTAGCATTATTCCTTCTAGTGTAAGTTATGATGCAAAGTCTGATATTGCAAATTCTGATAAGAGAACTGATAACATAAACTCTAATGCTAAATCTGCTGCAAATGTTAACAAACTTAATAAGGCGAAAGGATCCAAGCAAGTCTGGGTCCTTAAAACTAATCATTAGTGGTCTTTGTGATTGCAGGGCAACAGGAATAATATCATAGTTCTGGACAGTGGATGTTCAGGACATATGACTGGAAATAAAACCCTGCTATCAGACTTTGTGGAGAAAGCTGGCCCAGGTGTTTCTTATGGAGATGGAAACATTGGAAAAACTCTGGGATATGGAAATATCAATCTTGGGATTGTCATCATTGAAAAAGTAGCTCTGGTCTCAGGACTTAAACACAATCTGCTAAGTGTGAGTCAAATCTGTGACAGAGGTTATCATGTGGATTTCTTTGAAGAACACTGTGAAGTTGTAAGCAAATCTACAGGCATGGTAACATTTATGAAGCCAAGCTTTTAACAAGTATTGATGGTTCTGCAATCTGTCTGTTAAGTAGAGCATCAATTGAAGAAAGATGGGATTGGTACAAGAAACTCTCTCATTTAAATTTTAATAATATAAATGAACTAGTCAAGAAAGATCTTGTGAGAGGTCTTCCAAAATCAGTATTTGCTCCTGATGGCCTTTGTGATTCATGTTAGAAGGCAAAACAAAGAAAATGGATAAATTGGTCAAAGATTCTGTGAAGATCATAAGAAGTGATAATGGCACTGAGTTCAAGAATTTGATCATGGAAGAGTTCTGCAAAGACCATGGAATAAACCAGGAATTTTCTGCTCCTGGAACTCCGCAGCAAAATGGAGTTGTTGAAAGAAAGAATAGAACTCTTATTGAAGCTGCACGAACTATGCTTGATGAAGCAAAGTTACCAACCTACTTTTGGGCTGAAGCTGTGCAGACTGCTTATTTTACTCAGAATGCAACACTTATCAACAAGCATGGAAAAACACCATACGAGATGGTGAAGAAAAAGAAGACAAATCTGAAGTATTTTCATGTATTTGGATGCAAGTGTTTTGTTCTTAAGACTCATCCCGAACAGCTATCCAAATTTGATCTAAAAGCTGATGAATGAATTTTTGCTGGATATCCACTTTCTACAAAAGCCTTCAGAGTCTACAATTTAAGAACAAGGGTTGTCATGGAATCTATCAATGTCTCTTTTGATGATAAGAAGATTACCGGACTTGAAGATTTCATTGATCATGATCAGCTGAGATTTGAAAATGAAGTTTTAAATTCTGATTCTGTAAATTCTGATAGTCTAAATCCTAATACTGCAAACTCTGATGGATTAAACTCTGATGTTATTGAAACTGTGGTGACTACGCCTAAAGAAAATGCGCCTGTGCAGGGGGAGCATACTGAAGATCCAACCACATCTCAAGAAGCATCAGAACCTACAACAGGCTCTTCAAGTTCTGATGGGCCAAGTTCTGATAATTCTGGAAACTCATGTTCTGATATTTCTGGAAACTCAAATTCTGAAGGATCCAACTCATAGAGTATAATTTCAGGGGGAGCATCAGAAAAAGTTGATGGAGACAGCATAGATCATGGGGGAGCATCCAGTTCTAGAGATAACCTTCCATCTGCAAGGAAGTGGACTAAAGCACATACACCTGACTTAATTATTGAAATCCTGATACAGGTGTCAGAACTAGAACTGCTACATCAAATGAATGTCTCTATCATTCTTTTCTTTCTCAAACTGAACCAAAGAAAGTGGAAGAAGCTCTTCAAGACCAAAGAACAGATCTGTTGTTGGTACAAAGTGGGTGTTCAGAAACAAAACTGACAGTGATGGCACAATTACAAGGAACAAAGCAAGGCTGGTTGCAAAAGGATACTCTCAACATGAGGGAATTGATTATGATGAAACATTTGAACCAGCTGCTAGATTGGAATCCATAAGGATATTTTTGGCTTATGCTGTTCACAAGAAGTTTAAAGTCTTTCAAATGAATGTGAAAAGTGCTTTTCTTAGTGGAGAATTGGAAGAGGAAGTATATGTTGAACAACCTCCAGGCTTTGTAGATCCTAAATTTCCCAATCATGTCTACAGGCATGATAAAGCACTTTATGGCCTTAAGCAAGCTCCAAGAGCATGGTATGAGACTTTAGCTCAGTTTCTTCTGGAAAGTGGATTTAACAGAGGGACTATTGACAAAACACTGTTCTACCTCAACCATGAAAAGGACTTACTTTTGGTGCAAATATATGTTGATGATATCATTTTTAGTTCTACAAATGACAGACTTTGTAAGAAGTTTGCCAAGTTAATGCAGTCAAGATATCAAATGAGTATGATGGGAGAACTTAACTATTTTCTGGGCCTTCAAGTCAAGCAGAATGAAGAAGGAACTTTTATTTGTCAATCTAAGTACACCAGAAATTTGTTGAAGAAATTTGGAATGCAAGATTGTTCAAGTGCATCTACTCCAATGGCCACTGCAACAAAGTTGGATAAGGATACTGGTAAATCAGTAGATATTACTGATTACAAAGGTATGATTGGTTCACTACTCTATCTAACTGCAAGTTGACCTGATATCATGTATGCTACCTGTCTTTGTGCAAGATTTCAAGTAGATCCAAGAGAACCTCACTTAACAGCTGTGAAAAGAATTATCAAGTACCTTAAGGGTACAGCTGATCTGGGATTGTGGTATCCTAGAAAATCAGACTTTAAGCTAATAGGTTACTCAGATGCAAATTTTGCAGGATGCAAAATTGACAGGAAAAGCACAAGTGGAAGCTGCCAATTTCTTGGAGGCAGATTAGTTTCTTGGTTTAGCAAGAAACAGAAGTCAATTCCACATCAACTACAGAAGCAGAAAACATTATTGCGGGAAGCTGTTGTGTACAGATTCTTTGGATGAAGAATCAGTTTTTGGATTATGGGTTAGAATTTTCTAAAATCCCTATTTACTGTGATAATCAAAGTGCTATTGCTATGACAGGTAATCCAGTTCAACACTCAATGACAAAGCACATCAGCATTAGGTACCACTTCATATGGGAACTTATGGATGAAGGTACAGTGGAATTGCATTTTGTTCCAACAGATCAGCAACTAGCAGATATCTTCACAAAACCACTGTGTGAAGCTACTTTTACAAGATTGGTAAATGAACTTGGAATGGTTTCAGGTTCTTTCTCTATATCTGCTTAGTTTATGTTTTGATACATCAGACTTTATGATCAGTATTTACAGATATTACTGTCTTTGTATATTCTGTGCTTAAATTGAAAATTACTTAAGTGCTGATTGTTGTCTGATGTGAATTTCTAAACTCTGATAGTGATATGAATGTTTCTGTGACTATTCAATCCAATGAGGATAACTGTGCTAGATGCTGACCTATTAGTCTTTAATATACTAAAGATCCCATGTTTGAAGTAATTATTTATGTGGAAATCTTTTAACACAAGCAAATTCTAATATTGAGCTTAGTTAAGTTTATTTGTGTATCTTATTACTAAGTCAAAAACTAGAATAATGCTTCTTATCTGTTAAGGTCTGATGTTAGTAAATCTGGTGGATGTACTAAGTGCTGATAAGCCTCACTTATCCAAAGAAAAGAAAAGAAATAAAAATCAGGTACTCCTTTGAGATCTAGAGTAAAAATGTGGAAGGGAAGACCCAAGTGCATTGCTGGTATTAAGTAAATGCATTAGAAAAGCAAAATAAAATTTTCTTGGTGACTTTTCACACTCTATGATTACTGGAGAAATACTCTGATAGCAGCATAAATTCTGATAAGCAGTCGTGACTCACTTACACTGAGAAGCCACTCTAAAATAGAATTTCAAAAAATGCATAAAATGAGCACAAAACAGTTGAGGTGGACTCATGCATGAACTCATTCTAAAGTAGACTTCAGAATAATGACAGATTTTGAGTAAAGTTCTTAGTTATGCCTTATTTCTAAGATGTACTGAAGTGAATCAGACTTTACTCTTTGTCTGATATTTAGCTTAATGCACACACATACACTCCATATGAATGATGAAAATTACTGTGGTGATAAATGTTGTTTTAGATGAACAGTTTATGTGTCAGATTGCATAAATTCTGAGGACAAGTTCTGATGGAAGTTCTGATGATTAAGTTCTGATGAAACCATATCAGTATTTGTGTGAAGAATTACAAGAATACACATTCACTTTTCGAGTTAAGAAGCCATATTCTGATGACTTTTAAATCCTGATAATAATCAAGTTTTGATGCTGACGTGGCAATATTTATTTACTTGGTTTATTTTTGGTCATTCCCTGAACGATAATATTTTTACAGAATATTGGTTAATGTGAGATAAAATAGTCATAATTATTATGGGTTAGTGGTTAGCGTGCATGTCTTGAAAAACTGCATGCGCACAATAATTATTATCATATCACGTGCCCATTAACTCTGGCTTTAGATCTTTTACTGACTGTTATTATTACACATCAGTCTAGGGAGTCGAGGGGTCATTATTTTTACTTGTAATTTTTAACCAGTCCTCGTGTCCTTTGGTATTCTATTAGTTATTTAAACCGACCATTCCTTCCAGCCAATACATCTTTCATTTTCTCACAAACTCACTCTCTTTTTATACTCCTCAACAAATATAGTTCGTTTCAACTTGTTCCTAAACTATGAAACCTTTAACATCGAGTTGAGTTGTGATAAATGGCAACATGAGTGGCATGTCACCGCCATTCCTGACAAGCTTTGGAACTCAGTTCCACAAGAGGTTCACACATAACTCTTGTTCTTATCAATGGAGTATCACCTCCATCTTGATAGGTTGGAAGAGGAAAGGAGAGAAGCTCTTCGTCAGCAAGAACGAATCATTCGTCTTGCAGTACTCTTCGTCAGCAGCAGAAGAAGTAGTCGTTAGGTCTTCTTAGACTAGGACTAAGGCTGTTGATGTTCAGAATCGTAGAATAGGACTATCTTGTAATTTTTGCATGTAATTGCTAAATTTCATCAAATGTAATCATATGATATATCAATGAAATTTTCTTTAATTGCAAGATTTGTTCTTTGTTTCTCAAATTATGTGACTGTGCATGTTTAATTACAATTTATTAATCTTTACTTCATCGACTTTTAATTTTATTTTGTGATGAATGTTTTGATTAAATTCTGTTGATTCGAGGAAACAACTGAGGAACAGGTTCCAATATCAGAACTTATTGTTGTAGAAGCTGAGAAGGTTACTTCTTAGAAAGATACTGTAACTGGGAGTTCTAGGCCCCTCAAAAGGCTTAGAAAGTTAAATTCTGATGATAAAGCTCCTACAGTGTCTCCACATTTGAAGAAGTTAAAGAAACAGAGAGCTCACAGGGACATAGTTGAGTCAGATTCAGAGGATGTAGTGGAAGCAGCTAAGGAAGGGGATCAGGAATCTCTGATCTCAACAGAACCAATTGTTATTGAATCACTTCCTTCTGCATAACAAGAAACTGCTCAAGAAAGAATTCCTACACCTCCTATGTCACCTATAGTTGATCCAGTACATACTGAAGAACCAGGTACAAGTGCTGAAATTGATATTCATAACTTGATTGTGCCTGAGGTTTTGTACTAGGAAGCTCCACCAATTCAACTCACTCCACCAACAATATCAATTTTGGATGTTGATCAGAACCTGGCTGCAGATCAGAATTTAGAGGATGATGTTGAAGCCTCTATAGCCTCTCATATTGCTGTTTTATCATAGGATGCTGATACTGCAGGATCTACAAGTTCCGATACTGCCAATGAAGAAACTACTGGTGAAGCTGCTGCTAATTTAGATGCTGATGCAGCTGGTCCATTAGGACATGCACCTCAATAAATAGTTCATAAAGCTGACCTAATCAAAAAGTTTGTTAAGGAAGCACCAGTACCTTGGAGTGAAACTCCTAGAGGAAAGGAGTGGACTAAGGAATGGAACACAGTTAGTTTTATTCCTTCTGAAAAGATTCTTGCTGAGCATCTGGCAAAAGCTGATGAAATGCTGATAAATGATGATTTCAAGGCACAACTGAGAGTTACCGCATTGAGTACTAGGCACCTTCAAGGTCAACACTTGACAACTCATGCCAAGGTGAATAAAATTCAAGAAACTTTGATCCAGCAAGATATGAATGTGAAACTTGAAAAGAACAGATTTTTCAAGCCAGCCTTTGACAGAATTGCCTACATTAAGAAAACTCAGGAGAAGCAACAAACTCAAATTGAAGAAATTCTGAAGAATCAAGCTTCTCACCAAAATCAACTCAATGAGATCCAATCCTCAGTGGAATTGCTTGTCTCTCTTCTTTTACCTACTAATGCCAAAAAGGGGGAGAAAGTGATTAAGTCCAAATGCAAATCTATTCTGACACTGAAGGGAAAGGATGATGGAAATGATGACCAGGGAAACTCTAACAAGGGTAGATGTCTAGGTCAAGGAAAAGGATTTCATAAAGTAAAGCTAGAATTACAAGTCAAGGAACAAGTTCTAATACTGGGAAAAGAATAAGTTCTGATACTAGTAAAAGGATAAGTTCTGGTGAACATCTAGAACTTAATGAAGAAATTTCAAAGGAGTTATTTCTTAAAGAAAATTCAGGAATGGACTTTGAGAGTCTAAAGGAAGAAGAAGCTAGACTCAAAGCAGAAGGTGTCAAGATAAAATCTAAAGCTTCTGTTGTTGAAAAGAAATTTCCAAAACCTAAGGGTATTGTGATAAAGGAAAGAACGAATTCTGAGGCAATCAAAGCCAAATCACAAATGGAAATTGATCCAAGGTCCAAGGGAAAAGAAAAAGTTGATGAACCTGTAAAGGTTTATATACTAGTCATGGATGAAGAAATAACTGATGATGAAGAAGATGTTAATCTTACTTTGATGCATAAGAAGATTTTTCAAACAACCTCTGACATGGCTCATGTTGTTCAGAGTCAAGATGTAGTAAATTCTGATATGACAGTGAAGCAAGCAACCTCTGACATAGCTCAAGTTGGCTTGATATCAGAAGATAAGGAAAAGGAAACCTCTAACATTGCTCATGTTAAACCTTCAAAGATACTCCTACCAGGATTCACCAAAGCTAAACAGGCTCAACCTTTGAAGACTGCAACAAGTGGTTTTGAAGCAAGAGTTGTTACAGGAAAGGAAGCAAGAGATAAATCTGGATTGGGTAGTTCTGATGAAAGAAGAGTACATAACACTACCAATGATCCAACTTCCTTAAGTGAACCAGGTGTTGGAGCAACTCCTGAAAGATTGAATCGATTTGAATCTGTACAAATGGTTTACCATACCTTTTTGAAAGAACATATCTTGTTATATTTTATGACAGATGGAAGGGTATACCATATTAGGCAGAAAGCTATACCACTGAAGTATTTTGAGGAACTGAAACATGTTCTATTTCTAGTTCAAGTGAAAGACAGATTAACAGATAGTGCTGCAGGTTATTTAAAGTCTTAAATTAAAAGACAAAAGAAGCTTTATTCTGTAAAGTCTGACAGCACATACTGTCCCAAGTATAGAGATCACAAAGGTGATATTGTCGAAATGAAGCCTAACTCTGCTAAGATCATGACTACTTTTCTGGGTTATAAGGCTGTGGAATTCAATTTAGAGTCTGACAAGGCATATCTGATTAGACTAGATCAGGAGATAAGAAAAGCTATGATAAATGATCTCAAAGCAGCTATTTTTCAAACTGGTGAAGATACAGCTGAATTGATAAATACTAAAAGGAGGATGGTCAATGAACTTGAATATGCTGAGAGATGTTTGTTGAAGAACTATCTCAGAACAACTCCTGATATCAAAGAGATCAGAAATTGAAGCCAAGTCAAAGATCTACAACTGCTTAAATTCTAAAGTGTATACAGACTGAAGCTGTTATCAGAAGTTAAAGATGGTAAAGCTGAAAGGACTGTAAGTTGTAGTTATCTAGTCAAATTCTCATGTATTTGTACTTAATGTTTTTGACATCATCAAATATCTGTTGAACTTGTATATTATGCTAATTTACAAGTTGGGGGAGATTTTTAGATATATTTGATTATGTCATGTATAATATGATTTGTGTTTAGTTTTCAGATCTTACCTAACAGGACAAATCAGTACTTAACTGGAAATCAGCACTTATAATGAAGACAAAACTTAAGATATCAGAACTTAAGTGATCAGAACTTAAGTTATCAGAAGATATTTATCAGGAGAAAATATTAGGACTTAAGATGACTTTCAGATAAGGCAGGCGGCTGATTGAAAGGAAAGAAGATCGAGACTAAGACAAAAAGAAATATGCATGAAGAAGGAATTCTATGAAGAATAGAATACTTGGAAGAAAAGATAACTAGTTGATATATTTTAGGAAGCAGAATTATATTCCATATCAATTAGAACATTATCTTGTAACCGTGTAGTATATAAACGCAGGCATAGGGTTTACACAATAAGTGTTATCATTATCGAAGTTATTATTCTTTATAACCCTATCATCTCTCATGATAATTTGTTCATCACTGAGAGAGGACAGTTCCATATTATAACAGAGTTTATCATGTTGAATAAAATCTGTGTTCAGTTACTTGTGTTCTTAATTTCGATTTGATTATGCTAAACACTGTATTCAACCCCCTTTTACAGTGTGTGTGACCTAACACCTTAGGATGTGAAGAGTTTTCATTATAACATAAGCATCTTCCTTTCAGAATAACTTCCACCTTAGCAGAATTCTTCAGCATAGGAATTTCTCTTCCATCTCCTTTAGTAATCATTGGACTGTAATGAGAAGTCTTTGTACCAGAGATTCTGAATAGATCTCTTATAGCCTTCAAAATGTATTCTGACCATCTTCTTGTAACATCAGATTTTACTTCCAGAAGATAGTGAATATGTTGAAGCTCTCTGACATACTTCTTTAGTACATCAGTATCAGCTAGTCTATAAGTCCTTCCATCATTGAGAAATAAGATCAATTTCTCTTTTATATTCTCTTTGTCATGAGCATCTATCACAGTTTGAGCAGACAACACCTTGTCAAGGTGCCTTTATTTAATTTGTTCATATGGTTTGTCTGTCAACATAAAAGGATCTCTTAGAGTAACCTCTACTCCTGTTCAAATCTTCTCTTCGTCAGAATCTAATCCAGCTCTATCTCTAGGTTGCTTGGCTCTCAACCCAAATGTAGCGAGTTGATTAATCATGAGACTGGATTTTGGTCCAACTGGAGTAGCTTTCTTCCATAACAGCTTCTTCTTATCAACAATTGTCATTTTCTTCAAATCAACTTGAGCATAGTCAGTAGTTGATGTCTTGATAGCTTGATCAGAATTTGTTGTTTCTTCTGTACCTTGCTGTCCTTTATTCTGAACAACAACTTGAGCAGTGTCAGAGGTTGTTTTAGATTCTTCAATTATCTTTCTTCTTTTCAGAATTTGAACAGTTTCATCTTCAACAAGATTATCATCAGTTACTTGAACCATTTTGCACACTGGTTTCATCAGATCTTGAGAAGTTTTCAAGTCCAGTGGCTTGGTTGGTTCATCAACTTTTCCTTTCCCTTGGTCTTTGGGACCACTCTCAGTCTGTGATCTAGTCTTGAATTTTGAAGTTTCATAATTTGACTTTTCCTTGATCACAATGCCTTTTTCCTTGGGCCTTAGAGGTTTCTTTGCATCAGAAGCTTTAGACTTAAGATTTGTCTTCTCAGCAGCAAATTTAGCTTCTTCCTCCTTGAGAGTTTCTAAATCCATTCCTGGATTGTGTTTCAGAAATAATCTTCTAGCTATCTCCTCATCAAGTGTCTGGATTTTAGGATTTTTGTAATAAACAGTAGTCTGCTTCCCCTTTAACTTCAAAGTTTGCAAAAATTTCTGAGAGTCTTCAGATCCTGACTGAATCAGAATATCAGAACTTGACATCAGACTTTGTTTATCAGCACTTGGCTTCAGTTTTTGAGCATTCACAACATCAGAACTTGACTTGTTCTGAATAGAAGATTTTCCTTGAACTTTTCTTTAACCTCTGATCTTTTCAGAGTTTCCCTGGTCATCACCTTTATCATCCTTTTTCTTCAGTTCATAAGTGGGTAAGCATTTGGACTTAACTACCTTCTCCCCCTTTTTGGCATCATCAGGAAGTAAGAGAGAAAGAAGAAGTTCAACTGAAGATTGGATTTCATCCAATTGAGCTTTCTGAGAAGCTTGATTAGCCAGGATCTCAGCAATTTGGGCCTGTTGCTTCTCTTGAGTTTTCTCAATGGCTTCAACTTTTTTTAGAAATAGGTATGATATACCTGTTCTTGTCAAGCTTGAGCTGTAGATCGAGCTTGTCAGCTTGTTCTCTGAGTGTATCAACCTTTTTATGAGTAGAAGTATGTAAACCTTGAAGATTTTTTGTAGACAGAGTTGTGATCTTGAGTTGTTTCTTAAAATCAGCATTTGTGAGCAACTCATCAGCTTTTGCAATATGCTCTGTCAGAACTTTAGAACATGGAATAAAAGCTGATTCATTCCACTTCTTGGTCCACTCAACACCTCTATGAGTATCCTGCCAAGGAATAGGTGCTTCCTTTTTAACAAATTTCTTCACCAATTCTTCCTTGCCCAGAATAGGAACTGGATGCTCAGCAAGAAACACTGTCATCAGAACTTGAGGAAGACTCATGCTGTTCTAATAGCTCAACAGTGTGTGAAGCAACTAGAGATTCAGGAATAACATTATCTAAATTCTGAGGATCATAATTTATCTCCAGAGCTGGTGTCTTTGATGTAGATGGAGCTTCCAGATAAAGAACTTTAGGTATATTCAAATTATGAATATCTATTTCAGAATTATCAGTTTGTTCTTTAGCATCATCTGTAGCTTTAATAGGAGAGACAGGAGGGGTAACAACTGTATCATTAGCTGTGTCTTTGGCTTGAGCTGGAAGGGCTTCAATGATAATTGGTTCTTGTGAGATCAGAGATTCCTGATCCCCTTCCTCAGCTTCTTCAGTATCTTCTGATGGAGCCTTAGCCAAATACCTCCTAGCCTTCATTTTCTTCAATCTCCTTGCCAATGAAGGTGTTGCTGCAGTAGCAACAAAACTAACAAATTTCTTATTATCTCCTTGTGCAGTGTATTTAACTGGATCATAGGTTATTAAGGCCTGTTTGATAGATAAAGGAACTCGGAGGGGTCTTAATACAACCTTCTTATTATCAGTAGAAAATAAGTCATTAAAAGCTGTTTTAGCTAGTCTGAATGATGGAATTAATTCACTAGTTGATTGGGGCTTATCATCACAACAAAAACTATAAATAAGCTGACAAAATCTAGCAAAATAGACTGTATTCCTATCTTCTGTCATCATATCCCCAATGAAACCTAAAATAGCAATTGCATAATCAAAATCAGTTTGATTAATGAGAGCATATCTGATTTGTTGACTGAATATAGGGATGCATCGAAGTTAGAACATTTGTTGGCAAAAGCCTTGGTGATGAAGTCAAAGAAGAAACTCCATTCCCTCCTTATTTAAGGTCTCTTCAATTGACCCAGCCTTGCCAATGTCTTTTCATACCCCAGACTGGCCATCATATTTTGAAGAATGGGCTCCTCAACAGTTGTATAGGCTCTGTTTTCAGGCAACTGCAGTGCTTGGCGTACTGTAGCCAAGGTTACGACATGTTCATCCTCCCCTGTTGTAAAGATTATACTTGGGGACCCTTGAGAACCACCATCATCATATACTCCACTTCTCTAGAACTCCAGCACTTGAGTTCCAGAGACTGCATCAGGTTGGGTCAGAGCGTACCCAATATCAGAATTAGCGAGAAAATTCTGAATGAAGTGAAGTTCCGATGGAGCTTCTTCCTTACTAAGAATGACGGAGTAGTTGTTAGGAACAAACTTAGATCCATTGAAAATCGCGTCTTTTGGTGCCATCTCTGGAAGAAATTATGTGAGAAAGAGAGTGTTTGCAAAGTGTTTGTTAAAAGTCTTGAAAGAAAACGCTTCAGAGAATATTAGAAAAAGAGAGAATAAAAGAGATTAAGAATAGAAAAGTAAGTAAAAGATTAGAAAATCTTTTAACTCCCATATATATACTCTCTCCACTTAACAATTATATTTTTGAAGCATGGGATACACTTTACACCTGGCAACGTGTGAACAGTCAATAAATGGTTAGAGCAGGAGTTAATGGGCACGTAAAATAGGCAATAATTACTGTGCACATGCAGTTTTTCAAGACAAACACGTTTAACACTAAACCATAATGATTATGACTGTTTTTATCTTACCCAAATATATTCTGATTTAAATATGATTGTTTTAGTTATTATCACAAATAAGTCAAGTAAAGATTAATGCCATGTAAGCATCAAAAAATTCCATCAGGATTTAATATCAGAACTTAAACTTATATCAGATTTTAACAGTCATCAGAACATGGCTTCTGTACTCAAAAAGTGAATATCTTTTTTTGTAATTCTTCATACAAATACTGACTTATTTTCTTCAGAGTTTAATCATCAGAACTTCCATCATAACCTGTCCTCAGAATTTATGCAAATGACACTTAACTGTTTGTCAACAACAACTTAATCACCACAGTAATTTTCATCATTCATATGGAGTGAAAGTGTGTCTGCATTCAGCAAAATATCAGATAAAGATTAAAGTCTGATAAACTTCAGTACATCTTAGAAATAAGGCATAACTTAGAAAAATGCTTAAAATCTGTCATCAGTCATGATGTCTACTATAGAACAAATTTATGCAAGAGTCCACCTCAACTGGTTGTGCTCATTTTATGCATCTTTTGAAATTCCTTTTTACAGTGGCTTCTCAGTGTAAGTGAGTCACGACTGCTTATCAGAATTTATGCTGTTATCAGAGTATTTCTCCAGTAATCATAGAATGTGAAAAGTCATCAAGAATTTTTTTTTGCTTTTCTAATGCATATTACTTAATACCAGCAATGCATTTGGGTCTTCCCTTCCACATATTTACTCTAGATCTCAAAGGAGTACCTGACTTTTATTCTTTTCTTTTCTTTTCTTTTGATAAGTGAGGCTTATCAGCACTTAGTTCATTTTTAAGATTTACTGACATCAGAATTTGACAGATAAGAAATAAGAATCTAGTTTGTGACTTAGTAATAAGATACACAAAGTAAACTTGACTAAGCTCAATATCAAAATCTGCTTGTGTTAATGAGTTTCCACATAAACAACTAATTCAAACACGAGATTTCTAGTATGTTAAAGACTACTAGGTCAGCATCTAGCACAGTTATCCTCATTGGATTGAATAGTCACAGAACATTCAAAACACTTATCAAAGTATATAGATTCACATTAGATAATAATCAACATTTAATGAATTTTCAAATTAAGCACATATAACATATAGATAATACAATCTGTAAACACTGATCATAAAGTTTGATGCACGAGAACAAAAACTAAGCATATTTAGAGAAAGAACCTGAAACTATTCCAAGTTCATTTACTAATCTTATAAAAGTAGCTTCACATAGGGGTTTTGTGAAGATATCTGCTAGCTGTTGATCTGTTGGAACAAAATGCAATTCCACTGTACCTTCATCCACATGTTCCCTTATGACATGGTACCTTATGCTGATGTGCTTTGTCATTGAGTGTTGAACTGGATTACCTGTCATAGAAATTGCACTTTGATTATCACAGTAAATAGGGATTTTAGAAAATTCTAACCCATAATCCAGTAACTAATTCTTCATCCAAAAAATCTGTGCACAACCGCTTCCTGCAGCAATATATTCTGCTTCTACAGTTGATATGGAAATTGACTTCTGTTTCTTGCTAAACCAAGAAACCAATCTGCCTCCAAGAAATTGGTAGCTTCCACTAGTGCTTTTTCTGTCTATTTTGCATCCTGCAAAATCTGCATCTGAGCAACCAATTAGCTTAAAATTTGATTCCCTAGGATACCACAATCCTAGATCAGTTGTACCCTTAAGATACTTGAAAATTCTTTTCACAGCTATTAAGTGAGGTTCTCTTGGATCAGCCTGAAATTTTACACAAAGACAGGTATCATACATGATATCAGGTCTACTTGTAGTTAGATAGAGTAAGGAGCCAATCATACCTCTGTAGTTAGTAATATCTACTAATTTACCAGTATCCTTATCTAACTTGGTTGCAGTGGCCATGAGAGGGGATGCAGTTGAACAATCTTGCATTCCAAATTTCTTCAGTAAATTTCTGGTGTACTTGGATTGACATATAAAAGTGCCTTCTTCATTTTGCTTGACTTGAAGGCCCAGAAAATAGCTGAGTTCTCCCATCATACGCATTTGATATCTTGACTGCATTAGCTTTGCATACTTCTCATAAAGTTTGGAATTTGTAGAACCAAATATGATATCATCAACATATATCTGTACCAAAAGTAAGTCCTTTCCATGGTTGAGGTAGAATAAAGTCTTGTCAATTGTGCCTTTGTGAAATCTACTTTCCAGAAGGAATTGAGCTAAAGTCTCATACCATGCTCTTGGAGCTTGCTTAAGGCCATAAAGTGCTTTGTCAAGCCTATAGACATGATTTGGAAATTTAGGATCTACAAAGCCTGAAGGTTGTTCAACATATACCTCTTCTTCCAATTCTCCATTGAGAAAAGCACTTTTCACATCCATTTGAAAGACTTTAAACTTCTTGTGAGCAGCATAAGCCAAAAAGATCCTTATGGCTTCTAATCTAGCAACTGGTGCAAATGTTTCATCATAATCAATACCCTCTTGTTGAGAGTAGCCTTTAGGAACCAGTCTTGCTTTATACCTTGTAATTATGCCATCACTGTCAGTTTTATTTCTGAATACCCATTTTGTGCCTACAACAAACCTGTTCTTTGGTCTTGGCACTAGGGACCAGACTTTATTTCTTTCAAATTCATTTAACTCTTCCTGCATTGCTTGCACCCAATCAGCATCTTGAAGAGCTTCTTCCACTTTTTTGGTTCAGTCTGAGATAGAAAAGAATGATAGAGACATTCATTAGAAGTTACAGTTCTAGTTCTGACACCTGCTTCAGGATTTCCAATGATTAAATCAGGTTTATGTGCTTTAGTCCATTTCCTTACAGATGGAAGTTAATCTCTAGAACTGGATCCCCCCCCATGATCCATGATGTCTCCATCGGCATTTTCTGATGCTCCCCCTATAGTTATGCTCTCTGAGATTTCAGAATTTGAGTTTAATTTTTCAGGAGTTGAAGAATCAGAGCTTCCAGAATTATCAGTACTTGGCTCATCAGAACTAGATGAATTAGAACTTAAAGAGTCAGTGACAGGTTCTGATGCTTCTCGAGAGTCTTGAGATGTGGTAGGATCTTCCGCTTGCTCCCCCTGGACAGGTGCATTTTCCTTTGGAGTTGTTACCACAGTTTCAATGACATCAGAACTTAATCCAGCAAAACTTACAGGATCAGGATTTAAGTCATCAGAATTTCCAGAATCAGAATTTAAATCTTCATTCTCAAATCTCAGCTGATCATGATCATCAAAATCTTCAAGTCCAGTAATCTTCTTATCATCAAAAGCGACATTGATAGATTCCATGATAACCCTTGTTCTTAAATTGTAGACTCTGAAGGCTTTTGTGGAAAGTAAATATCCAACAAAGATTCCTTCATCAGCTTTTAGATCAAATTTTGACAGCTGTTCAGGATGAGTCTTAAGAACAAAACACTTGCAACCAAATACATGAAAGTATTTCAGATTTGGCTTCTTTTTCTTCACCATCTCATATGGTGTTTTTCCATGATTGTTTATGAGTGTAGCATTTTGAGTAAAACAAGCAGTCTGCACAGCTTCAGACCAAAAATAGGTTGGCAACTTTGCTTCATCAAGCATAGTTCGTGCAGCTTCAATCAGAGTCCTGTTCTATCTTTCTACAACTCCATTTTGCTGTGGAGTTCCAGGTGCAGAAAATTCCTGCTTGATTCCATGCTCTTTGCAGAACTCTTCCATAATCAAATTCTTGAACTCAGTGCCATTATCACTCTTTATTATTTTAACAGAATCTTTGACCAACTTATCCAGCTGTCTGACATGATCAGTTAGAGTAAATACAGTTTCATTCTTCTTATGCAAGAAGTACACCCAAGTGTACCTTGTGAACTCATCCACTATAACCATAGCATATTTCTTCTTTGCAATAGACATGACATTGACTGGACCAAATAGATCAACATGCAGTAGGTGATAAGGCTCAAAAATTGATGACTCAGTTTTGCTCTTGAAAGAAGATTTTCTTTGTTTCGCCTTCTGACATGAATCACAAAGGCCATCAGGAGCAAATACTATTTTTGGCAGTCCTCTCACAAGATCTTTCTTTACAAGCTCATTTATATTGTTAAAATTTAAATGAGAGAGTTTCTTGTGCCAATTCCAGCTTTCTTCAATTGATGCTCTACTCAACAGACAGATAGCAGAACCATCAGTACTTGTTGAAAGTCTGGCTTCATAAATGTTACCATGCCTGTAACCTTTCAGAACCACTTTGCCTGTAGAATTACTTATAACTTCACAGTGTTCTTCAAATAAATCCACAAATAACCTCTGTCACAGATTTGACTTATACTCAACAGATTGTGTTTAAGTCCTGAGGCTAGAGCTACTGATTCAATGATGACATTCCCAAGATTCATCTTGCCATATCCCAGAATTTTTCCAATATTACCATCTCCATAAGAAACTCCTGGGCCAGCTTTCTCCACAAAGTCTGATGGTAGGGCTTTATTTCCAGTCATATGTCCTGAACATCCACTATCTATAACTAGGATGTTCTTCCTGTTGCCCTGCAATCACAAAGACCATTAATGGTTAGTTTTAAGGACCCGGACTTGCTTGGATCCTTTGGCCTTATTAAGTTTGTTAACATTTGCAGCGGATTTAACATCATAATTTATGCTAATATTTTTCTTATCAGATTTTACAGTATCAGACTTTGCATCATACTTTACACTAGAAGGAATCAAAGCAACTTTCTTTAAAGAAGGTTTTATCTGATAATAATTATTGTACAAACTATGATATTCCTTACAAGTATATATGGAATGCCATATACTACCACAATGAAAACAAGGATTTTGTGGCTTAAACCTAACAGACTGACTCTTAACTCCTGACTTAGGAGGTAAAGAGTTTATATTCTTATTCTTCCTGCAAAAAGAAGCAAGATGGTTAGAGTTTCCACAGTTATGGCATTTCTTTCTAGGAGCATTAGGAATAGGCATACAATTGTTGCTTTTATTCACACCTTCCTTTCCATTCCTATTTTTCCTAGCTTCCTTTACCTTGTTCACACTGGTAATTTCTTTCAGCTTATGGTTAAGCTGCTTCTTTGTCATTAAGCCTATGTTAACTTCAGTTGATTTATCCTGTTCTAAATTGTCAGAAGTTGACTCTGCTATCACTTCTGTCTCAATATCTTTCATCTTTTCAGAATCAGACTTTACAGTTTTAGCTACAAATTTAACAGGATTTACCTTTGGCTTAGTAGTCTGTTTAACAATAATTGGCTTAACTTGTTCAGTTCCTTTTTCACTTTTATCATCTCTATAACCTAAGCCCTCTTTCTAGTTTCCACTACTTAGTATATCCTGAGTTGCTCTACCAGAGTTGGTCCAAGTCCTGATAATCTCTCTCTCCTTTTCTAACTCAGTTTTTAGAGATTTATTCATTTTCAGCAATTCATCTCTAACATAAAAGGTATCATCTCTTTCTTTCTGAGTTTGATGGAACATGAATAACTCTTTTTCTAAATAATCATTCCTCTTTTTAAAAGCAAGATTTTCAGAAGTTAATCTTTCACATGTTAAAGTTTGATCTCTGTAACTAATAAACATGGTTTTAAGATATAATCTCAACTCAGTAATATCATCAGTATGAAAGGCATAAGTTGTTTGAGGTACCTTTAACTCAGCAGCATCAGAACTGCTATCAGCATTTGCCATCAAGGCATAGTTCTCCTCATCTTCAGAATCTGAAGTGTCTGTCCATCTTTTCTTCTTTGTGAAAAGAGCCTTGCCTTTGTCACTCTTTCCTTTATTGCAGTCAGGAGATATGTGGCCTTTCTCACCACAGTAGTAGCATTTAGCATTTGAGTAATCTCCTCTGTCAGACTTTCCTCCTTTGCCTTCAGATTTTCTGAAGCCCTTCTTGTCAAAACTTCTACCTTTCCTGGAAAACTTCTTTCCCTTTCTGAATTTCCTGTAGGCTATCTTTGTGATACCCTTCACCATAAGAGCACACAATTTCATCATCTCTTCATCAGCATCTACTTCAGGTAGACTTTTAGTTTCCGAATCATCATCATCAGAACTTGATGATTCTGAATCAGATTTTATAATGAGAGCTTTTCCTTTGCCTTTCTTTGAGACAACCACTTTGAAAGATTCCTCCTCAGCCTTAAGAGCAACTGTCCTTGACTTTCTCCCATGTCTCTTGCTTCTTTGATCCATCTCAAGTTCATAAGTCTTGAGCATACCATAAATTTCATCAAGAGTAGTTTCATCAAGAGCATAGTTGTCTCTTATAATAGTAGCTTTCAAATCCCAACTTTCAGGAAGAGCTAAAAGGAATTTTAGATTTGAATCTTCAATATCATATTCCTTGTCCACCAGTGGCAGATCATTCAAGAGTTTGACAAACCTGTCATATAAGTCAGTTAATAACTCATCACTTTTTGAGTCAAAGTGCTCATACTCTTGAGTAAGTATAGTCCTCCTATTTTTCTTGATTGCATCAGTTCCCTGACACATTTTTTCCAAAGCATCCCATATCTCCTTTGCAGTCTTGCATTGAATTACCCTATTTGACATGACATTATCAATGGCACTATGCAGCAAATGCCTTACCTTTGCATTCTTGGTAATAGATGAGATATCTTCAGCCGTGTATTCACTTTTCTCCTTTGGTATGGTCTTTGCTAGCTGATCTGCAACTACAACAGAGAGCTTGGTTGGCTTATGCGGTCCTTCATAAATTCTGTCAAGATATTATGGATCTGTAGCTTCCAGAAACATAGCCATCTTCACTTTCCATATGGGATACTCAGAAGGTCTCAGCATGGGAACCCTGATAGTCTCATATCGACTATGGGTTTGAGTCTTTTGGAGTTTCTTCAGTTTTGGCGGGCTTGGTTGGATTTTCTGCTTCTTCAGACATGATTAATTTGGATCTTTACTGTATGTGTGTTAACAAATAGGCTCTGAAACCACTTGTTAGGTCACACAACACTGTAGAAGGGGGGTTGAATACATTGTAGAATACAATCAAATCGATTTAGAACACAAGTAACATAAAACATATGTATTCGATATAATAAACTCTGTTACAATGGAACTGTTCTCTCTCAGTGATGAACAAATATCACGAGAGCTGCTAGGTTACAATGTGTGATCTTCTCGATGATCGTAACACGTAAAGTGTAAACCTATGTCTATGTTTATATAGACACACAGTTACAAGATAACTTCTAATTGATATGAAATATAATTCTGTCTCCTAAAATATATCAATCAGATATCTTCTACAATTCTTCTAGTCCTCTTACTCTTTCCATGCATATCTTCTTCTGTATTAGTCTCGATCTTCTTTCCTGTAAATCAGCTTCCTTCCTTAACTGTTAGTCCTCCAGTACTTAAGTTCTGATATCCATTTTCTGATATTATCTTCTCATAATCTAAGTCCTTATATCCTTAAGTCCTGACTTCCAGTAAGTCCTGATTCCAGTAAGAACTGATATTTCCTGTTTGTTAAGATCTGAAAACTAAACATGAAACATATTAGACATGGCATCTCAAATATATCCAACAGGCTCTACTAATGAAAAGCTGTGCCAAATATTTTCAAAACTCATGCAAAGTAAATAAGAAATGAGTATGATATGAGAGTTAAGTTACTTTCTTGGACTTCAATTCAGTCAAAAAGTGATGGAATCTTCATCAGCCAAACCAAGTATGTTAAAGATCTATTGAAAAAGTTTGGTGTGGTTGATTATTCACCTGCATCAACACCTATGTCTACAACTACAAAACTGGATGAAGATAAGAAAGTAAAAAGTGTAGACATTTCAGGTTATAGAGGAATGATTGGATCCTTGCTATATCTGACTGCTAGTAGATCAGACATTATGTTTGTAATATGTCTGTGTGCAAGTTTTCAAGCCAATCCAAAAGAATCATATTTGATGGCTGTAAAGAGAATTTTCAGATACTTGAATGGGAATCCAAACTTGGGGTTATGGTATCCTAAGGGAATAGGTTTTGAAGATGTTGGATACACAGATGCAGATTTTGCTAGATGCAGGGTTGACAGAAAGAGCACTAGTGGAAGTTGTCAATTTCTTGGATAAAGACTTGTATCCTGGTATAGCAAGAAACAATAATCTGTGTCAACTTTTGTAGCTGAGGTTGAATACATAGCTGTTGGAAGTTGTTGTGCTCAAGTGCTTTAGATTAGAAATCAGGTAATGGATTATGGCCCGGTGCTACACAAAATTCCAATTATGTGTGACAATACTAGTGCTATATCTATTGTGCCTAATCCAGTTAATTATTCTAGAACAAAGCACATTGATGTAAGGTACCATTTTATTAGAGAACATGCTACAAATGGCACCATTGAGCTCATTGTTGTTCCAACAGAAAAATAGACAGCTGACATTTTTACTAAACCTTTGGATGAAGCAACTTTCACTAGACTTGTAGGTGAAATTGGTAAGCTGAATTCTTCATCCTAAAGGCAAGAACTCAAGTAATATTTTGCAGCAGATTAATTTCTGATAAATCAAAATTCATTTGATTAATTGGAAATTAACTGGAATATGAATTATAAATATTTCAGATTTCTCTGCATATTTATTTTTCATTTTACTTTTTGATAACTTATAATTTTTCAAATTCTAAGTAAACCGTCTCTTCAATTAATTCATATCTTCAATATATGAAGTTAATTAAAGACAGACCTGAAACAACAATAGTACATAGACACTGAGTTCTCGATAAGTATAAATGACTTCTCGATAAGTCATTTTGAGACTTCTCGAAGTAACTCTCGATAAGTTAGTTTTGGACTTCTCGAGTGGACATCTCGATAAGTTATTTTGACTTCTCAATAGAGTTCTCGATAAGTCTTTATTAGACTTCTCGTGGAAATCTTGATAAGTTATTATGACTTCTCGAATGACTTCTCGAATAAGGTCATTACCAGACTTCTCGAATGGACATCTCGATAAGTGTGACGACTGAGAATTTTGCGACGTAATTAAGTCAATAAAGTATGCTTTATGTGATGTGAATATAATTATGTGATTAAGTGTTGGTTAATTGTCTTTACTGTATATTAGAATCTAGGAGCGTAAATAGAAGCGTTCCAATTTAAAGAGTCAACTTAGGAGTTAAGCTGTGTTGTCGGGCCGTCAAGTAGAACGGAACCCGTCCTAAAAAGGGATTAAGGTATTTAAAATATGAACTATGTGTTATTATGTGAAATGAAATGCTTGAGTAAATTAATGTGTTATAATGACGTGTCGGTCGATAACGATATTGTGAAGCGTAATTGAAACGCTGAGCGTCGGGCCGTCAGGCTGAACGTGACCCGGTACGCGTAGAAAGGAATAAAATTAAAGAAGGACAAATTTTATGATCAGACATGAGTTGTGATGTGTTTGTATGTGTGCTAGCTTGTCTATATGCATGATTACGTGATTTGTTGACATTTTTATGGATTTAAGGGAATTATTTGATTTAAATAAGGTTTATTTAACCTTCGCACATTTTTATAAAATTATCTGAGTAAGATAAAGGCATGACATTTGTTCTGTTATGTTCGTAATAGACCTAGAGACTTTCTAAACATGATGGACGGATTTATTTGGTGATCGTTGCATTATAAATTGATTTTTATGTGATAAAATGCTATTATTAGCACAAACTTGTGAAAATCATATAAAATCAACCGTTCGCTCAAAAGTTTATTATGAGTAATGGTTGGAAAGCTAATTTCGAGATCTACGTCTTAAAATTGTCGTTTATAATAATTTTCGACTTTCCAAGAGGGATATATTCAATATTCGATTTCTATCTTATTTAAGTAAAATGAAAGTATTAATCAAATGAAAAGGGATTTAGTAGATTACTAAAATACCCTTGGCCCTAATACAAATATAAACTCACTCTCCCCCCCCTTCTTTCTTCTTTCTTTTCCCGTGAGCATCCTCCCCCTCTCCCTCACTTTCTTTCTTCCTCTCTCCCGAACACACTCTCTCTCTCTCTCGGCTCTCTCTCTATCTCTCTTCTCTCTCTTGCAAGCAACACCGAATACTCACTCAAATTTAAAGATATTACCATCTATAGCTTCTATTTTCGGTATACTACTCAAACACCACTTGCATGTAAGTGTTTATGTAAGTGTTTATGATTCCATCTCTATGGTTGTGTTCAAGGAAATACGATTTCTTGATAGATTATCACAAGAGAAGATTCAAGAGATTTTGTGGTTTAAAACTAAAGAGGAGACCCGTTATGGGCACTCTTAAGTTCGACCACCACCGACCATGATCCAAGGAGAGCCGGTGGAATTTTATGAAAATGATATGTTAATGTGATTTTTGAGTTTTATGCTCTTTAAAAATTTTATGTAGCTATTGCATGTCTTGGTTTCTTGAAAAGTTCAAAAAGGGTTTTGTACTTCCTTTGAAATTTAAGTGTGTGATTGATAAATGGATTGCTATGAATGTGTTAAAAGAATTTGGATTTGTGTAATTGATTTGATGCTTAAGGAATCGAATTTGAGGGTTGCATGTTGGGGATTTTGGTTCGACTTTATACTAATAAAAAGGGGAATTGGATTTGGTGACTTGATCTTAGTATAAACTAAACTTATTTAGTGAGAAATATGATTGCATGTTGGTTTAAAAGAAGAACTAGTGAATGCATGCATGTTTAATTGGATTATGTGATTAAGGCTTGAGTCACTAAGTGATGCTTTGTTTGTGATTAGAAAATCGTGATGAAAATGAGTTGAATGTCTAAGATAAGGTGTAAAACAAGTTGAAATTGTGATTTAAAACCTTGCATGTGTGATTTATTGAAAAATCCGAATGGGTCTTATGGTTAAAAAGAGAATTAAGTGGATTTTTGTGAGATTATATGCTAATTATCTTAGTTACTAATAAGTACTTGGTTGCATGTCATTGATTAGATGATGCTTGTGTTCGAATTTGATAATTAAAAGAGGGTGTTGATTTTTGATTCTTAATGTGATTATGATTCGTTTTTTGGATTAAAAAGAAAGAAGCGTAATTGCGTAAAAGACCCTTGTAATTTGCATACCAAAGATGTTTATTGTGTTTGATTTTATGAGATTGAAATTGAGTACATTTGGTTGTGTTTTAGGTTTATAGCCGAATGGTATATAAGTAGAAAAGTGATTGATTTGGTTCCATTACCTTGCTAAGTGATTGCATGTGAAATTCTAGGAGATATGTGATTCATTTGTTTGATTAAATGATGTTATGGTTCAAATTAAGGAATAAAAGAAAAAGGGAATTAAGTGGTTTGATATTAAAGAACTATAAGTGACAGTTATGGTCGCAAAAGATTTAGTTGTGAATAAATCATGTACTCGAGGGAGTTATATTAGTGTGATTTGAAGAATAGTTAAGGTTAAGCAAGTATGAGTAGATTGATGAGTATATAAAGATATAAAGGCTATGAGAAAGGAATGTGTTATATGCTATGTGCATATGTGTATAAGCTATACTCGTATATTTGAGTCAAGAGTATATTCAAGCTATCGTATTGAGTGATTGTTCCGGGAACGAGAGTTGAGAAACTGATTAAGGTTTTGGTTTTTATTATAGATTCGGAGCGTGAGGGCATTCAGGCTAGGAAAGGGAAGGGTATACTAGGTGGCAGTAGTTCAACCTTCAGGAAAGCGAATTCGAGAAAGTAACTCTTATTACTTGTGTAAATGGTTATAGAGAAGTTATTGTTCATACCATGTAGAGTATTGAACTGTTAAAATAATGAACTCCTGTTAATGATTCGAGATACCCTGTCTTGATCTTGTTAAACTGTTATTGACAAGCTTATTGATTCAACCCTTTGGTAACCTGTCTTTCTTGTTCAAATTAATTGTCATACCATGAACTGTTATAAACCCTATAATTACCTTTACGAACCCCTTGTAATCATACCATATTCCTTGATCACCATATTTCCTATTGATCCTTGAAACATATATTGATTCTTCTAACTTAAGTACCTTGATATCATTGATTCAAGATCCCTAGAATTGCTCTTTCCTATCTTTGATTCATTTCCTTAACTTTGATTTCTTAAAATTGAATCTAAGAATGAGTTTCGACTTGAAAGAGTCCGAATGATTTCATATTCTTAGTAATGATAAAATGAATTTAGAAAACCTACTTTTTCCAACTCAAGGTTTTCCAAACGAATTCCTGATGGATTGGATTGGACGTAAGAGGCTAGTGGGACTAGTCCAGTCATTGTAAGAGGCTAGCGGGGCTAGTCCAGTTTACGGCTGAAATTATGCCGTATGGTACCTTAATGACCGGATGGAGGTCGGTACGGGCTGATCACCCGTATTATAATGAAATGAAAGATAAGTGGTCCAATCAAGGGTTCTATATTGATTTTAAAAAGGAATGGAAACTTCCTACTCAGTAATGAATTCTTTGAAAATGATAATGGTTTATATTGCATTGAAAAGAGTTGATTGTGATATTGTAAAGCTTAAAGCTCGTGAACCCTGATTTTAATCTGTTGATCATATAATTGATTCCATATAATGAAAATATTGTCACTTTCCTTTATGAAAGATCTGTTTTGATCCTTTAATAATTTGTGGTGAATGTCGGCTTTCACCCTGCTTTGAGCCTTGTTCAATGAAAGCCCCATACTTTTCCTTCAAAACCCTTCCTTAACCCGAAAGATGGAAATCTGCCACCTAGAACTGATAAAGTAGAATGCCCTGAGTTTGGTAAAGTAAATTATGGATTTCATATCATAGAACTGCTTATAGTTACTTGCTGAGTTTTATACTCATATGTTTTGTTTTAATCTAACGTTGACAGTTAAGCAAGAAGATGGACAGGCTTAGGCGCACTGCTCGTAAGAGCGTACATGGTGGTCCCTATCATGTTGAGGGCTTCCAGTTGCCAGAGCAGGTAGAGATGTTTTTTAGTGAGAAAGCGCTTAGCTAGAAGGTTGTAAAGATACAATGGGTTATCAGTCGGTTCCAAGTCGGGATCGACTATGTATATTTTATATTATTTTGGGGCTGTAAGTTATATTTTATGGTTGGTAGTTATAATCTTGTCTCATACTTAATCATGTTTGATCCTGTTGGTAGTTAATCGGGGTTTATGTTTATATAATTATTAGATTAAAGGTATCTGGGTCCTCATTTCCTAACCCCGAGATTGAGGGCATCACAATAAGTCATTCTATGACTTCTCGATAAGTATTGTAGAGATCTCGAGTGAATTATTTTGAGTTCTCTACAAGGACAATATAACTAACTAAGACTGAAATAATTTTAATTAATAAATTATTTTCAGGATGATACTTTTGAAATTAATTTTTTTTAACTTTATATTGATTTAATAAATAATAATTTGGAATATTTCAGTCCATTTTGGACAAACTGGGTATTTATTTGACATCTCGATAAGTCATTTTCTAGTTCTCGATAAGAGTCAGGAAAATGACATATCGATATGTATCTATTCTCTCACGTGACTTCTCGATAAAAAAATACCAAACATTTTATCCACTTCTCAATAAGTCTTATTCACAAGCCTATAAATACCCAAACTTCTCGATTAAGTGACTCTTTACGCTTTCGAGATCTTAATTGACCTAATTTCTCCAATTCTCAATCGCTCTCTCTCATTTCAAACCCTTTCTCTCTAATTTTTCATACCCACTCGATTCTACTCCTCTATAATGGCACTAAATAATGTTAGAGCTGCAATCCCCATTGATAGAACCAACTATCTCACTTTTACAGATGCTAATCAAGCTCCTGTCGGTTTTAAGGGGTTTGTTAAATTTTCGTCTGAGACTTATCTTGCAGGAGCTCTAACTTCTAATCCAATTCTCTACTTGGATGTTGTGCATGAGTTCTGAACAACAGCGGTGGTGAGAATAGTTGTGCATGAAAATTCAGTTTCTTTGGTGGTGAACTGCTCCATTCAAGGCCAACAGGTGGAGTTTGATGAGCAAGATGTGAACCAGGATTTGGGCATTCCAACTAAGCAAATGGTGGAGGTTCCTAATCAACAAGAGCTGGCTGAGTTCATGGACTCCATCAATTACAGTGAGAAGATCAACTTGGCCATCCTGAATAAGAAGAATCTGAGAAGGGAATGGTCATTCTTATTTGACTCCATCATAAGGGCCTTCACTTGCAGAAAGACAGGGTATGACAATATATCAAGTATGGTCCAGAAGCTGTGTGACGGCCTCAACCCCGGGGTCAGGAGCTGATGTCATCAATAACAACCATAAGATAGAGAATTTAATGATAAAATATAACTACGACCCCTTTTTACCAAGATCTTTGTCAGGTTTAAGTATGATTTAGGTTACAACTAACACAACCCAACTTACAACAATCATCTCGACGCAGCTAACTTAACACAGCAACTCAACAGACCACCCTTGGTCCAGCACAACCATCTCAGAGGAGTCTGACACGAAAGGAACTGGAACTTTGCCCTGACTATCTCGGAAGAATCTCCTAGGCATCTGAAATACATACAAAATATTCTGCAAGGGTGAGCAATTGCTTGCTCAGCAGCACCGCTATATGAATAACAAGTAAAACAGTTTAAAGTAAAGCAGTTATAGGAACAAAATTTATAACTTGCCAGAAACATGTAAATCAGGTATAAACTGAATATCAAAACTAGCATGCTCTGTAAAACAAGATCAACTATTGTGTGCTGTGCATAAAAACCATAGTTCAATTTTAGCATGCTATTTCCATTTTCAAACCTTCCGTTCCATTACAGGTACCATAAACCCATCTATCCCGTTACGGGGACCCAAAGCCATTTGTTCCATTAACTGGAATTACAAAATCACAATCAGATATGTATCGGATGTTATCTAGGGATGGCTGATCAGGCCTCCACACAA
Source organism: Apium graveolens (assembly GCF_009905375.1). Classification (NCBI taxonomy): domain Eukaryota; kingdom Viridiplantae; phylum Streptophyta; class Magnoliopsida; order Apiales; family Apiaceae; genus Apium; species Apium graveolens. The sequence goes on along the minus strand of NC_133652.1, from coordinate 71,258,853 downwards.
ATTATCTAGGATAGTTGGCCGGGCTATCACACAAAATTTCTAGGAAAGTTGATCGGGCTTTCACACAAAATCACCAGATCCGCAGAGACTAGCTAGGTCTCAGATTATCTATGCTGGACTAATCGGTTATGTAATGCGCGCAACCGAATTAGCCACTTACGCAACGTTATCCAATATCTGATTCGTTTTATCCAGTTTCAAAATCACTTTTACCTATCTCTTATTAAAATCAATTCTGTCACAGCACACTATTCAAAACCTCTTTTCCATTTTTAATCACACTTTGGAGATAGGTATTTTTAGGAGTTACTTTTCCCCTAAAAATATATATTTAACAATATTTTCAAACACAGGGGATACGTAACTTAAAACGTTTCTGTTCCTGTTCAAAAATAAAATGATATTTCATTCATATATACTGAACCATAAAAGAATGGTCAGGGGTACTTGCCTTGCAGAGCTTTACCACTACCACCGATTGACCTTGGACTAACTTGGACACTCGACTTTATCGCCTTACTATCAGAGTATCCTGGATCCGACTTCAACGTTCAGGTCCTTCACTTAGAACTTTGCTACGCTTGTCGACTGATCACTAGGTTATCTTTAGTTCGATTTCACTTCTGGAGTCCCTCAACTAGAACCTACAGAGCCGAAATACCCTATGTTAGACGTCTAGGTATGCTTGACATATCCTCAATACCAATTCTACCCAACAATATTCAAACCCGACTCGAAATTATGTATATATTATAATAACACACGCAACAATTAGGGTTCATAATCTTGAAAATCGGTTCGGTGTTCGTTTTCAGAAAATACGTATACTCGTAATTTTACGAAATCAGGGTTATCGATTTGGCAAAATATTCCATCACATTGTACAATCAAGTTTCGTATAAAACACACACATATATATAGCCACTCGACGTCCTTGGTAATCATCGAATACGCTCCCGTATTTCCGTAGTTCAATTTCTCAGAAATCGGGCAGTGTCTCCTTTATTTATCGGACTACCTGTCGAACCAATTCGACGTCAAATCACAAACACAAACAATCAATTCAGTCCAAACCAATCACGCAATCCACATTTCACAATTTCCGAACCACCCTTTTACATCAACTAATTATTATTATATCTTTTATTTTTATTCGTATTTTTATATTTATTTATTTTAAAATATTATGACTCAGAATTATATCATCACCATCCATCGTCCGCTCGTAACGAGTCATCGCGGTACGGCGGCAAAATTTCGCGGGTACCCGATAAATTCTCGGGTTTCCAACGTAAAATTTCACCGATTTATCCTTAAAAATTATTTCGCACAAATAATTAATATCATGGATATTAATCAAAAAATCCTGCAGAAATTAGGAAATAAAATTAAAGGCTGCAATAATCGAGCCCACTGCAAAACTCGGCCCAACAGTAGAGCCCAAAACAACCAGGCCCAACTGTGAAGCCCAAACCAACCCAACAGAGAACACAAGCCAAACCCGCACAACACACTGCACAGCCGCACACACTGCACAGCTGCACACACGCGCCACCACGCCACACACACACATGCACACACCTTCACACACACTTACACACAGGTACACACATACATATAATCATATGCATATACATAACTGAATAGCACAAATCGAACCAGCCAACCAAGAAAAATCAAGCGGCGGCTAATCGAAAATGGGCCGGAAAACAAGAACGACGACAACCAGGTGCAACAGCAAGGAAACATGAGAGCAGAGATAATAGAGAGATAGAATCGAGAAAACAAAAGAAACAGCCGAATCCGAGAGAGACAAAGAAGATATGATGTTTTTACTCTCCCAAAGCCAACTGCTGACACGTATCTGTTAATTGGATACGTGTCAATTTCTTTTATAAGATTTTGACACGTATCCCTGATATACCCGGGAACCAAAATTTCATCTCAGAATCTGAATTTAACGAACCAAGCCACCCTTAAAATAGTTTCGAAAAATTGCCAAAATAAAGTTAAAATAATATAAATATCCCGGAGTTTACAAAACGTAAATTTTGAAATTTTTAAAACGCTTTTTAAGGTGCTCTTTGTACCCGCTTTTTTAACAAATAACGAAACGACGCGCGGTGAAACGATTCCCGAAAATTCCCAAAATAATTTTAAAATTCTCAGAATATTATAAACTTCATAAAATATGAGTTTCGTAATTTTTTGAAGATTTCCATAATTAAATATGGATTTTACAATCAAACACACTCAGAAAATCATTTAAAAATAAATAATTAATAATATATTGATTTCTCAATTTTATAAAGTCCTAAAAATAATTATTGAAATTATAAAGTCATAAAAACAATTTTAGAGATAATCCAAGTATTTATGGAAATAAAACTGCAATAACTTCATTTTTAACAATGATACAAAATCATAAAATTCATTAATTAACCACACAATTCAATTCCATACACTAGTAATCACATACACATAGTGACAGAGTAATAACCCACTGACTGAACCCACACAATCATTTTATTTAATTATTTATTCCATAATTATACATTTAAATAATAAATAAAATATACGGGTCGTTATAAGCTGATGTTCTCCATGACTCACAACATGCACATAAATATGGGCTTATTGATCCTGGAAGAACTTAGTATCAGGCTCACAATGCCCATAGCTACAAGAGGTAAGGAAATCTTTTTTCCTAGGTTTATAATGTCCACTTTAAATCATAAAGTTAAGGATATTCATTTACTTAATGGTATAGATAGAACATTAATAGGCAACTGTAAACAAGTGTCCAAAGTTCTATTTGGCTCACTTATTACAAAGAACGGGGTGAAGGTAGGTCTCAATATGACTCCATTCATGATTGAGAAATTTAGGACATATCCTTACCCTATTCCTGACATGAGATCTAGTGCTATAATATCTAGTTCAGCTATGGATCTTGTCCCTGTGGAAGAACAAACACAGGACAACTAACAGGGGCCTTCCCAAGCTGAGACCCTTCCTTCTGTACCACTAGAAGCTAGGAAACCAACCACTTCATCCTCTCAAAGGCTGAAATGAGTAAAAAGAAGAGGAAGCATGCATCTTTTAAAGTAGTTAATGAAAGTGGTGAGGATAATACATAACCTGAGTCTCACCTGGTCAGAAAACCAAAGAAGGTTAAAAAAGCTGAGTTGACCACTCAATTGACCATCTCTACATCCTTCCAACAGGATGCAGTTGTAAAACAAGAAATTAAACAGACTCTAGAGGCATCCTCTCAACAGGGTGTCTCTATTGAACAAAGCATCCATCCTAATGCACTTTGTAAAGAGTCTACACAAACAATTGAGCAAACTCAAGTGTATGAGAAAAGAAATAAGGATGGAACATATATTGAGAGCACATCATTTCAAGCTCCCTCATCTATTCAGGGGCAGCTTCCAAAACTCAATTCTGAAATCACAAATCTCATTTATAAAATTTCTTCTTCTTTTAATGAAATACTTTAATCTACATCTCAAGTGTTGCCAATTTCAAGAGACACAGTTAATGAAACTGTGCTCACTACCCAGGACCCAAATTTAGTTGGTGAGGGGCTACATGCTGGGGTAGACCTTAATGACACCAAAACAAACACATGGGTTTTATTAGTTTTTACTGAAGAACCTGTGGTGGTTTCAAATGCACCTTCATGTGCAAATCAACCTTCCCAGATTATAAGGTTTGAAGGTAGTACTCCTGAGGGGGAGCTATCTAAATCCTCTCAAATTTAATTGGAGGTTCCTCTTGAAGGAACTACTCCCCTCAAAACCCTAGTTGAAAGTGCACTCACAATTGAAGCTAGGAGTTTAATTGCCAATGATCCTGCTATTGGGGAGGTAAGTTTAACACATTCAAGTACAAGCTCACTATAAAATGAGCAAGGGTTTGAGTGAAAGAGATATGTCCTAAGTCCAATCAAGTATGAGGATTTAGGAATAACTTTTATGTAATCTGTTTTGATTTCATTGATATTAATAAAAGACTTGTTTTGTTTTTATTACGGGCTCTATCTATTTAAGTGTTTAAATAAGATATACCATAGTTTAGAGTAAAGCTTTTTATGGATTATGATGAGATCAGAATAGTGAGACCTAAAAGATGATAACTCTAAACTTAAATAGTTCCTGGTCATAGGATTACTAACTGGTAATTAATAATCCGCAAAGATCGGTACATACTATGCTTCCTTCATTATGAAGGATGTCTGTTCTCATAGATATTTGTGTGGTGACACTATAGCTAGTATGTAGGTGCTTATTATAGAATAAGTTCACTGAACATGACTCGCATAGCTGAACAACTGATGGAGTTCACTCACGTGTCAGCAGTTGTTCATATATTGATAGTTGTACAAGTATCCTTAGACTTGAGGTCATCATAGTCATCTTGTGTACACTGAACTATGCTTTGGTTTAGTTCTTAGTCTCCAGGGACAATTATTAGGGCTCTACTAGGTATAGGAATTTGTACATGAAGATAGTGTATGATCAATAAAGGATCTACCCCTTCCAGTGAAGGAAGAGAATGTTCAAAGCTGATCCACTTATGCTAGTTCAGGAATCTCTGGCCATAGTGAATGAAATTAGAAAGGAGTTTCTAATTTACATAGAACTGAGCATAGTGAATGGGAAAGCAAATGATTAAATTAGATAGGCTTGACACAAGATCCATGCCTTGTATTTAATCAGGACATTGGAGGGTAGAAGGAGTTAATTGTACGATAACTATTCACTGAATAGGTTCTTGGTATTCTAAGCAGTGAATTCATATTATCCGGATAGTCGCGATATGTTGAGAAGCATCACTCACGATGTAGAATAAATATAATTAATCAGTTAAATATATTTAGTGAATTTTAGTATTTATGTAAATAATTAATAAAAGTTTATTATTATTTATTTCTACTACCGGCATAATATTGAACCTACAGGGTCACACCATAAAAGAATATTTTCTTTGATAAAATAATGAGAGAGAGAATTATTTTCTAAATAGTTAAGAAAAGAAATAATGATTAAAATAGTTTTAATTATTATTAAAGCATTTTATGAAGATAAAATGTGGGGGTTAATATATATAAAGATATATTATAAAATCCTAGGAGAGCCCTATAAATAGAATGAGATGGATGGCTCATTTATTTGGACACGCAATTTTGGTTTTGTGAAAACCCTAGCCTCCATCTTCTTCTTCTCTCTCTCTCTCCTAAAACTCCATTTTTATAAAAGCTTAGTTTTATAAAAAGGTTCATCAAAGCGGATCGTTCTTGGTGGATACCGGTAGAGTGCTTCACACACTGAGGAGCAACTGCTAGCACTCCATTTTTATAAAGCTTCGATTCACGAGGTATGATTTCGATTCCTCAGTTTTTCCCTTTTATACGTTTTTCTATATGTGCGGTATATGGTTTTTACGGAATAAATGTTATTTCACGCTTCCGCTCATCCATAAATTCCTTCATTGGCATCGGAGCTAGGTTCTGCATATAGAGATTCATATAAAAAATTTCAGATTTTTTATGCATGTATGGATTTATTATGATTTTTACAAGTTTATTTGCATTTAATTATGAATTAATTCGAAATAATTTTTGCATGAGATTTTGACTACTAATCTGGGTTCTACAAGTGTTGTAGATTGTCTAGGTATTTTTTTCATAATTTTGTGATGTGTAGATTATTTGTTATAAATTTTTAAAAAAATTGTTTTAATTAAAATTCATGAAATAATTATGCATTTGAATAATTATGATTAAAATTTGCACAAGGACCTATGGTTGATCTGGTATTTTTCTGCTACTCCCTGAATTGAGAAATCATATTATTTTGATTTTTATTAATTTATTAATTAAATGTTAATTAATTTATTAATAATAAAATTAAAATAATAAATTAATAAAGAGTTATTAATAAGGGAGTAAAGGGAAAGGGGGGTTACATCTCCTAATTGTAACAGCAGAAAAGGAAACGACAGAAGCTGACAGAACAAGAAAAAAAAACCTGCTGTTGCCAACGGTCGGCCAGGTGCGGGCGCGTGAGACGCATGCGCGGGGTGTGTTGCGCATTCCGTGAATGCGTTACACACTGTTGCGCATTTACGGAATGCGTTACACGCGTAAATGGCTCAACAGTGTTGTAACGCATTACGTACATGCGTTACAGCCCGTATGTCCATATTAAATTTGATTTTTTGGGAGTTTCGTAACTCCGTTTTGGGCGTGCAATATATCGTTGGATTCATTTTTCCGAGACGGATCTAATGGAGTGGTCAAATATTTTTTATATAAAAGTTTGGAACTGTTTATATTCCCGAAAGTGTTTTAAAGCATGTTTTAATTATTTTAATTGCTTTTAAATGCTATAATAAATCCATACATCATTATATCAATGTGTGACATGATATTACTTGCATGCTTACTTGTTTATTTATTTTTATATATGAGATATATGCCTGTGTTTACCATGCGATGATAGATTTAGGTGAACTTAAATCAATATAAGGCGTGCTCTAGAAAATCTAGAATAAGAATCGTTTCTTGCCTTGACAATAATATTATGAATACAATCATGAGATTCTTGTGTTTATGAAACACGTAATTAAATATGAATTTTCAATTTTGAGAGAAAGGATGATTCTGTCAACAACAGATTTCTATCTGTAAGAAAGGGTTATTAAGTGACGGCTCTTGACAATGCTCCACCCGATCTGGGAATCATTAGATTATCGATTATTGATTTGAAATATTTAATTTAAAAGGAAGAATCTCTTTATAATATGATTATGATTGTAACCTAATATAATCCCTCTAAAATTAAATAATATCAAGTAGTAATTGGCCAATGACACAACGGGCTTGTGTCGGTCATAGCCTTCCAACATGATAGAAAGTGGTTCTTATTTTTAAATCATTGTCGTTTCGTGCTACAGCCGAGGGCTTTGATTTCAAAATAAGAAATACTTGTCTATTACATAGAGATGTGTACATTGAATTAGAATCTAAAGGTCGTTATGTGCCACAGCCGTGGGCCGTTGGAGACTGATTCAATTGTACGGAATGTTGGGTTAGACTTGACTTAGAATATTGAGTTTGTCGTGCCACAGACGTGACACAATTATTCAAGAGGCTAAAATTATATTAGGGAATAACATAAGATGTAATTGACAAGAGTTGTCAGCCTATTGAACATCACATGACGTTTCGTGCTACAGTCGAGGTTGTGTAATGGAATGTAGGATCCCTATTCCCACTAGAATTATGAATGCCTAATTTTCACTTAGGGGGTGTATAAATTAGATAAACTAGTGGGAGCCACTTATGAATAAAGACCCGATTCATATAGTGTTTTGAAATGAAATTGAATATTTGCTAAGTGTTGTTATGTGTTTATCATTCACAGATTTACTATATTCGTTATGTCTTCTGCACTATCACTCTGGAGTATACTAGATGCTCACAAGTTGACTGGTCCTAATTTTGCTGACTGGTTTCGAAACTTGAGAATTATTCTGTAACACCCCCAAATCCGGGGTCGGGGATTCGGGTTGTCACGAGTTCTATTTTCCTTAATAACACCCAATCTTAGTAAACAATCAACTACTCTATACTGTGACCCCACAATAAACACACACACCACAAGTTATAGTCTCAGAGATGAATATCCAAAAATAATCACAAGTCGTTTTATTCCACAATTATATGCCAATACACCTTAAAAGGGTTTCTGAATAAATTTACATTTTTTAGCCATTATTACAATTCATAAATATACATAAATCTGGTACATCAAAAGTTGAAGCCTAGCCTATTGGTAGTTCCTACCTCAGCTACAGCGACATAAATGCCTATAGGAAACTGCGGAACATTTCCTATCCGCTCACGAATTGGGAGCTTGGTCATGTTCATCTTTTCTATCTGTTGTTGTGTGATGAAAGAAGAAAGCAAGGGTGAGCAGAAAGCCCACCAAAATAATATGTATAATGACTTACAATATATGAGCATTCTCATAGTACTCATGAAAGTCTTGGTCAAGAAGAAATGAACCAAGTTTGATATCTTAATGCGATGAAGTCGCAAAATATTCAGTATATATACATATATACTTTTCAAAATCTTGGAAGTCCTCTTCCATGCATAATATACACAGAGTTCCAGTTTATAACTGTATAAAATATCGTTGCAAGGTGATCTCATATATCTAACCTTGTCTCAACGTTTTTCTGAAAATCTTTGTCATGCATAAGATAATCATTTACTAGATATAAGTTTAAAAGATGAAGTTACAAGATACTCCAATTTACTTATATCTTTCCGAATATTACTTGAACTACCACCGTTCAAGTTATAATTAGTTCCTCCCATAGATTAAGCTACAAGACAAAACTTGTATAGAATCAATCTTTAAAATATCATCAAAATAAAATAAAGTTACGAGATACTTCATTTGATGCAAACATCATTTTAAAAACTCGACCCTGCCAACACTCAACAATCGCCCAACCGTAACCTTTCTATCGAAGTGCTCTGGGTAGTGTTGCAGAAATATCCAATTGGATGATGAACTCATTACGGGAGTTTGCCGCGCCAGGAAGACCACTTATGATGATCAGTCGTAGTAGTACAACCCCACCATTTTCTACATGTAGAGGAGAACCTGTCGGATTTACTTGTCAACCGAACACTGAACTCCTAAGTAATGGACCGCCTTAGCGGAACTTCCAGGCCATTTGGGCCAATATAATAAGGCTGGGCCGGCGCTACTCGACCACTTACGCCACTCCTAGTTCAGATGAAATCCATGACTCTGAAACGTAAAGCTTGTCCCCCCTTTCCCCAAGTAGAAACTTGTTGATACGGCTCCACCAAGAAGTCGTATCTAGTTGGAAAGGAAAACTCACCGATATTTCCCAGGCGGTGCCTGTTAATGGATTAACTTGTTCCAAGAATTTTACTTCCCGAGTGTTGGGTAAGTAATCAAAAACTCTTTTATCAAAACAACAACCTTGTTGCGAATATAAAATACACCACAAAGCCGGATCCCTCAGGTTTTGAGCGAGTATTTAAATCCCCTTCGAAAGGAAGAACTTAAATATAAAAAAAACTGAGTTTTGGGATCCGTCCTAACCTTTCAAAATCATTTTGAAGACTCGAAAATAGTTTTAAGAATGTTTGGAGTAATGCTGATTTAGTAAAATAAATCAGTCCCAATATATTAGAAAATATCTGAATATTATTATTATTTAAATAATATTCCCATAAAGAATAATCTTTATAAAAATAATTGAAGTAGAAGTTTTAAAACTTATACCTGAGATGAATATTAAATAACTAAAGATATACTTATACGAAAGTACTATCTTTAATTGAATAATCAAAAGTGAGTTTGATTATCGACACCTTATTCTTTAATAAAATAAAGAATATATCTCAGCAAATAATCGGAGTCATAGATCCTCAAATGAATATTCAAATAATATTCAATAAATAATATAAGCTGAGTCATAAGCCCTCGAATGAATATTCGAAATAATATTCAATAAATAAATAAGCTGAGTCATAAGCCCTCAAATGAATATTCGAAATAATATTCAATAAATAAATAAGCTGAGTCATAAGCACTCGAATGAATATTCGAAATAATATTCAATAAATAAATAAGCTGAGTCATAAGCCCTCGAATGAATATTCGAAATAATATTCATTAAATAATATAAAGTTATCGAATAAACCTTATTCGATTAATAGTTTTGAAAACTATAACCATATATATATAAATATATATATATATATAAAATCTACTCGGGATCCTCGACTCCCGGTTTTAGAAAATGTTTTCACCTTTGGGTCCCTATACTAAGGGTATATGCAAATTACTGCTATTCTCTAGCATAGGTATTATCAACTGAACCAACAGATATATATGGCAAGAATACGAAACAGGCATGCATATGTACCATATTACATACTACAATATATCGCAAGAATTTGCTAAATAACCATTATGCATTTATCACAAGATAATGCATATACAAGTGTATACATCACAACAACAGTATAACGGATAGAAAACTTGCCTGAGTGCTCCCGAATAGGCTTAAGCTTAGAGGGGGTCCGATAACCTATGAACAACAACATAAGTCGAAATTAAACCCCGGTCGCTTAAGAAACTAGACTTTAGCCATTTAGAGTCCTAACGTTCGCTTTCGCGCTTAACGATTTACTTAAGTCGCTCGAGTACCCTCGGCTCCACCATTTTTAATAATTTAACCACTAAGGGTTTTAAGGAAATTCTTTCGCGAGTATCTTACCAACTGCCTAATCCACTTTACATAATTGTTTCTTACCCCAATTAGTCATTTAAGGTCCTTAACCAAGGTTTCAAAGTAAGGAGAGGGGTAATGATTTGTTCGCGAAACGTCGTTACTTAAAACGGCCGTTTCTCCTAAACCGTACATCGGAATCAAATAAACCACATATCAAAACGAAGTTCGTAACATGAACTATCTAAACATGGCAATGGTAAAAACCTAACAGTGAGTTCAAGGGTTCTGATGTTAAGAACAAAACAGTCTACGGTAAATCGGGTATTACGACGGCTATGTTTACGCGATTTCCCAAAATTTTACTTAACCAATTCAACCACCAATCAATCCCAATTCACAACCCAATCAAAACTCCATCCATACCATACTACAACAGCCCCAACAAATCAATATTACCAATTCATACTTATTTCTCAATTATGAACTAAGAGTTTACTTAAGTTCATTGACTAATAACCAAGATTTCCAACTCCAAAAATATCACAAAATCAACCAATCTCTAAACACATCATAATCATGCCTCTCACCAACTAAACTACTCATAACAAGCTTTAAACATGATTACACACCCATTACACTAACCCATCATCTAAACATTAGGAAATCTAAACAACAAAGCTTAAGACTAAGATCATGAAGTGTTATACCTTCCTTGAAGCTTTTAATCCATGAAAGATCTTTGGAATGCCCATGGAAGCCTTAATCTAACCTCCTACAAGCTTGATCTTTCAAAAAAATCAAGAACACAAAAATTAATTTCAAGAAGTACTATTCACCATCTTCTTCCTTGATTTATAAAAAAAGATTGGCTTGGAATTAGAAGCTTAAACTTATAGGAAGTATGTAACTATCCATGGGGAAGCTTAGATAAATACCTTGCCAAATAGTAAGTGGTGGAGCTTGGATCTTCATTTTTTAAGAAAAGGGGCCGAGAGCTTCATGAAGAAAATGGAGGGTTTTGTGTTTTGTTTGGTGAAAAATGAAATGTTTGGCTTGGTTGGTTGAATTTGTTTTGTTTTAGGTTAATTACCTAATTAACCTTGATTTTGTGTGGTTATCATTCAACCACACTTCCTCCCCCCCATGTCATGCTTACATCATCAAGTGATGTCACCCTCCCTCCTTTGTCCTCTTCCTATTGGTTTGATGACATCATCCCCACTAATCCCTTTGATTAGCTTCTAATTGTTTGCCTAATGACCGCCGATCTGTTTTACGGTTCGCTTAACTTTCGTTTTCGTTTATCGTTTGAGGGATCATACCCGGGATCTTATTACTTGGGTTTCCTTAACCTTTCCCAATACAATATATTCCTTTTATGATCCTCTCTTATAATCCTTTAATTTAAATCATTTTTATCCTGTTACCTTATACTCAATTCTTTCCGTATCTAGTGGATTTCCGGGAAAAATAAAAGTGTTCGGAATTGGATTCTGACGATCTTTATATACACTTATATACCACATAGAGTAATAATAATATCCCAGAAGATCAATAACAGAACCCCTACATAGTGTGGCATGAAAGGTTTTCTTATTCAGCATAATCTGCAAAATCACTATTCATAAGGGTTTCAAAAATTTTCAAAAATTGGGGTTATTACAGTCTCCCCTCCTTAAAAGGATTCCGTCCCGGAATCAGATAAAAATGAATAGGGATACTCTCTTAGCATTGCACTTTCTAACTCTCGAGTAAATTTTCCCACATTGTGGTCCTACCACCAAACTCTGCCTAGTTTGATAACCTTTCTCCTAAGCACTTGTTCCTTTTCACTCTATAACCCTTCCTGGTTGCTCCATATAGGTTACGTCGGGTTGCATGTCTATGCGCTCATATGCCCTTATTTATCTGGCATCCGAATTACACCTCCTTAACATTGATACGTGGAACACGTTATGAACTTGCTACAGGTTCGGGGATAGGGCTAGCTCATATACTAACTCCCCAATACGTCTTAATATATGCAAGGGTCGAACAATTTATGGACTTAAACTTTCCTTTCTTTCCGACCCTCATCCATCTTTTCCAAGGGAATACCTATAATAGCACTAGGTCCCCTACTTCCTATTCCTTGTCCTTTCGTGTCAAATTAACATATTTATCATGTCCATCTTGGGCTACTACCAGCCGTCCTCTGATTAGATCTATCATATCCTTGGTCCTTTGGACCACTGCTGGTCCGAGCATCTTGCGCTCTACAACTTCATCCTAACATAAGGGAGATCGACATTTTCTTCCCTCAAAGATCTCATAAGACGACATCTCGATACCTGACATACGATCTATTATCGTGAGAAAACTCAATCCGCGTTAAGTGATCATTCCAAACTCTTTCAAGTCTATTGCACAGACTCTCATTATAGCTTTTAGCATTAGAGCTTTTGCTTCTCAATACCCATTCTTTTCCAGTTCATAATCCTTACTACCTTCCGTTCCTAATATTATACTGGTTATACTTTTGCTCATTAGCGTTCTATAACCTTTTAATAAATGCGTCAACCTTAGTATCACGAACATGTTTCCATTCCGAATACCACCATAACTTTACTACTCCTTTTTCAGCTGCTTCTATCTTTGGAAGCTTGATCAATCAAATTGAAGTAAAAGAACTTATTGAGAGATCACTATGATCATGAACACTTGTTACATTGCATAGTTAGTACAGAAGGTGGCCAGCCTTTAGTACTTGACAAGCAATTAAACAATAAATGGTATCCTACTCGGCTTCTATCACACAGATAGATAGTCTTTCAGCAATACCTCCCCTTCTGGAAGGGTTGTTCTTCTCAGTTTATATGAAATAAAAAGAAGAGAAAAGAATGAATTGAAGAGAATTATATATATATAAATTATGCTGCCACAAAATATCTGGCTTGGAATTTACCTCTGAACTATAGAGGTTTGTCATAGGAGAACGAAACATATATGTATATAAATCCACATCAAGTATAATAGCATCGCATTTCACATGCTTAAATATTTACTATTCCATCCATCATTCTATGGACCCATGCTCTTGCTCGAGCTTATACACAATCATCTTTGAAACTCCCTCGACATCGAAAATCAAATCTGGGATCTCATTCTAGACATCATCGTTACTAGAATTCTATGCTTGCACCGCAACCTTCCTCGTATAGTCATACGACCCTCTATTGATAAGGAGGAATAAACATTCAATAGGTAAATAATCTACTTAATTAGTCTATTCAATGATAACTTATACACTACCACGACCCGATTAGTGGTACTCAATCTCAACATCCATTCCAATACAACTCTCACGGTTGTAATCAGCTCATTACTCGCATAATCATTGCTGCATTACAATGGTCCACCACTGACCTACTGTCGTCATTCATTTTCCATGAAATCTTAATATCTAACCATATGGAGTCCATACGAGTCGTATAGAATTCTCCTAAGGAGGTAACATAATTACCATTCATGATTCATGAAGAACACTCTAGATCCTGATGTACATACATGACACGAAGCAGATAAAATTGTAGAAGAGTTTCAATCAAAGCAATGATAGCAGGTTAATACCATTCTTAATCATATACCTTCAATAGAAGACTTAACTCGAAGGTTCGTTTAGTCCTTTTTAAAATATGGTCCTGGATTATTCTCAAGATAGGACCTTCTAAGATAGATAGCCTGCTCATGGCGATTACATGAATTAAACCTTTACCAACTACTATTACGGTTGGGTATTGCACAGTCATCAGAAGGAATGTGAATCTTCCAAACCATAATACAACCTACATAGCTTTAACCATCATCACTGTATTCCTTTGGCACAAGCGCCTATAATTATCCTCTTACCTTTAAAGTGTCGGCCACCTCTTTGGCCTTTCCTGATAGTAAAATTTCCTTACAGTCAATGTCATTTTAACCACCTCCGAATAAGTTTTCTACCTCATTTCAATCACTGCTTATGTGAAGATGTTTTCCTTAAAATCTGATGAGTAAAAAAAAATCACCCTTTTTCCATAAGTTATTGCCTCAGACTTTAGAGGTTAATCACTGTCACGACTGACTTTTAATCATACTTAGAACATCTTTTTATCTTAAGTCCTAATTGCCCTGAACAATTTCGACAATTACTGGTTCGATCCATACTTTCTCATGGTTTAACACGTGCCCCACTTGGCATCATTATAATTACGTCATATTTCCTTTATCAACATTTCTATTCTTGAGAATTTTGAATATTACCTTTCTCCTTGTAAAACCTCTAAGGTTATCCTTGAATCGTTCCTCCTGTATTCCCTAGATACAGGGCATATCAAGATACCATTTATTAATACCAGAATCATTGTCTATATACTTCTGAAAAAAAATTCTCCACTGATTCTTAAAGGTTGTTATTACCTTAATCCTTTCCAATTCATACTGTCAAAACTCCTACTATCCCTATTAAGGGTGAAATGTCAACCTTTATGCATTCCCCTAGGATTCATTTTAAGTTCTCGATGTTCTATCCTTAATTCCACCTTTAAAAAGGTACATGCATCCTTCCATGGATAAATCAAGTCACATATCCCTGATAAGGGCGTCTTATTCAATAATTCTCACCTCGATAGTATATGCCTAATTTCACAATAACATCTGTATTCAAAATAAGGCCAATCAATATGGCCTCCAAAAGATAACAACGGTTATCCGCTTTTCTTGCCTAATTTGGTAACGATACAAGGATGTTCTGGAAGATATTGGTCGTGTTCAACGTGAACCTCTTCTTAATAATTCCTTATTTACTTTTGTTGTTTATCTCAACAGTCATCTCAATGTTGGGATATCTTTCATACCTGGCGTCTCCCTTTCTGGGTATCAAGCCACCGGTCTTACACTTCACATTCTTGAAGGTCACTTCCTTCATCCAATTTTCCTACTTTCTTACTTTCTTGTCTCCTTAGTCTATCCGCGTCTTATTATTTATCCTTCGAACTATCTCAAGGTTTCCTCGAATCCTCCCAACTCACAGGGGATAAAATATATGTATCTTTTATGCCCTCAACCATCAATTTTAACTCATGGTGAATCACCCTCATCCTGACGAATGTATACTTTTCTATTTTTATTGCTACGAGTCTTTAGGGTTTCCTCGTACCCAACTTCCTTATCATTCCTCAAACTCTATTGTCTTTATACTCCTTTCCCCTTCAGTTTCTTTTTTATTTTCCTTTCTCTTATCATTATTTCATGAACCCACTAATCATTGACTTCAAGCATCACATCGTTCTGGGATTCTTGTCATCAGAACGAATCTTGACAACTTTTACAACTTAGATTCATAATTCATCATACTCGTCTGTCTTTGTTCTGGCTCCAAAGCTTTTACACTATCTCCTTATCTTTGGGAATTACTTTCCCGAAAACAATTGACTGAACTTAAATCAGTTTATTATAATCTCTTGCTTCGTGCCTTCCTTGGCCTTTGACCAGCGGGTGGTATCTCTCTTAGGAGGGTAAGTGACAAAAACAGTCTTTTGTGATTCGTCAATCATTTAGAATTTTAAATGATTCCTATATTTCCTTTAGTCAGGCTCTTGCGTTGACTGGGTCAGCTTGTTCCTTGGAACTCTAAGGGCTTAGCGACTTAAAGGTCCTGAAAGAATTTCTCACCGCATTGTTTCCTCAGGGTGGTGGTTGGGGATAATAGTCTAAGTCCTTTTTAGACAGGTCCATGAATTGCCGTATAGGAGTACCGTCTCGGGTCTCCTTTCCTTACTCGACTTTCCGTTTCCTTAGTATGAAATGTTTCATCCTTCTCCCATACTTGGGGTTATCTTATATGTTAAAATCCTCATTTTCCACTTCATTATGTTATGGGTTCCTTCTATCTTGATGGCGTCCTCCCTGACTATCACATTCAGGGTTTGTCCTTAATCTTATTCCTTGAACTATGACTTTCATCTAAGATCTCATCTTTAAGCTCTTGAACATTTGGAACCCAAATTCTATAGGAATACCTCATTATTCCCTTATCATCTTTCTCGGTATTAATCTCATATCTATTTTTTGGCTCTCTGCCTTCATTCATCACTTTTTATGGCACAATATATTCTTTTCCAAAAATTCGGTCTGTATTGCAATCTGAAACAGCGTTTCGGTACCGGCTCCGGTTACCTTCACTTCTATTTCCATTTTCTCAAAATCTCTTATAAACTCTCCCAAAGACATTATTATCCTGAGTCTCTCCTTTTTACTAAGGGCATCAGCCACCACATTGGCTTTCCCTGAATGATAAAGAATCTCCCAATCAATATTCTTGATTAGCTCTAACCGCCTCCTCTGGCGTATGTTGAGCTCTTTCTACGTGAAAATGCACTAGAGTACTTATGGCTTAGGTAAACCTCGCACTTCTCTCCATACAAGTAGTGTCTCCAATCTTTAGGGCAAAACTATTGCCACGAGCCCAAGCTCATGGGTGGGGATATCGAATTTTATATTCCCTTAATTATCTTGACGCGTACGCAATTACCTTGTTGTGCTGTATAAGAAGCACCCTAACTCCTTATGCGAAGCGTCACTACACATCACAAAATCTCCTTTTCTATCCGGCAACGCCATCATAGGGGTCGTCACCAATCTTTGCTTCAGTTCTCGAAAGCTGTTCTCGCATTTCTCTGTCCATTCGAACTTCTGAGTCTTACGAGTAAGTCGTGTTAAAGGGGCCACTATCTTTACAAACTTGAACGAACCTTCGGTAGTGACCAGCCAATCCTACCTCTGGGAGTTGCCCTAACCATGATCATCAATTCCTCAGTGGTCCTTTATTCATTCTTGTCAGGATCCTTCACGGGATCCTCCTCAGCAACAATCCCTTCTAGGACAACATCCTCAACCGTTACATCCTCAATATCAACATCATCCGGTCCTGCGTTAGGACGCTCTATCGGATCCACAATCCGATCTCCAATTAGTAATAAAACATCATCGCGCTGTTACTCCTCAACCTCAGGGTTCGGTGTCCCGCTACCATATACGATAACGAACTACGCTTCTATCACGATATTTATAAGGGTTCCCATAAGGGTTTTAACTGTCAGTACTACGTTAGGTAGCCCGACTATGAACTTGGCAAGAGTTCTTATTATCTTAGTTATTATCTTAACGTCACATCATCTCTGAGGTTTATAACGCTTAGCTCTGGTACCATTTCTGTAACACCCCCAAATCCGGGGTCGGGGATTCGGGTTGTCACGAGTTCCATTTCCCTTAATAACACCCAATCTTAGTAAACAATCAACTACTCTGTACTGTGACCCCACAATAAACACACACGCCACAAGTTATAGTCTCAGAGATGAATATCCAAAAATAATCACAAGTCGTTTTATTCCACAATTATATGCCAATACACCTTAAAAGGGTTTCTGAATAAATTTACATTTCTTAGCCATTATTACAATTCATAAATATACATAAATCTGGTACATCAAAAGTTGAAGCCTAGCCTATTGGTAGTTCCTACCTCAGCTACAGCGACATCAATGCCTATAAGAAACTGCGAAACGTTTCCTATCCGCTCGTGAATTGGGAGCTTGGTCCTGTCCATCTTTTCTATCTGTTGTTGTGTGATGAAAGAAGAAAGCAAGGGTGAGCAGCAAGCCCACCAAAATAATATGTATAATGTTTTACAATATATGAGCATTCTCATAGTACTCATGAAAGTCTTGGTCAAGAAGAAATGAACCAAGTTTGATATCTTAATGCGATGAAGTCCTACCTCAGCTACAGCGACATCAATGCCTATAGAAAACTGCGGAACATTTCCTATCCGCTCGCGAATTGGGAGCTTGGTCCTGTTCATCTTTTCTATCTGTTGTTGTGTGATGAAAGAAGAAAGCAAGGGTGAGCAGCAAGCCCACCAAAATAATATGTATAATGATTTACAATATATGAGCATTCTCATAGTACTCATGAAAGTCTTGGTCAAGAAGAAATGAACCAAGTTTGATACCTTAATGCGATGAAGTCGCAAAATATTCAGTATATATACATATATACTTTTCAAAATCTTGGAAGTCCTCTTCCATGCATAATATACACAGAGTTCAAGTTTATAACTGTATAAAATATCGTTGCAAGGTGATCTCATATATCTAACCTTGTCTCAACGTTTTTCTGAAAATCTTTGTCATGCATAAGATAATCATTTACTAGATATAAGTTTAAAAGATGAAGTTACAAGATACTCCAATTTACTTATATCTTTCCGAATATTACTTG
This sequence comes from Apium graveolens, assembly GCF_009905375.1. NCBI lineage: Eukaryota > Viridiplantae > Streptophyta > Magnoliopsida > Apiales > Apiaceae > Apium > Apium graveolens. The sequence continues at coordinate 71,240,253 of NC_133652.1, read as the reverse complement.
AACTACCACCGTTCAAGTTATAATTAGTTCCTCCCATAGATTAAGCTACAAGACAAAACTTGTATAGAATCAATCTTTAAAATATCATCAAAATAAAATGAAGTTACGAGATACTTCATTTGATGCAAACATCATTTTGAAAACTCGACCCTGCCAACACTCAACAATCGCCCAACCGTAACCTTTCTATCGTAGTGCTCTGGGTAGTGTTGCAGAAATATCCAATTGGATGATGAACTCATTACGGGAGTTTGCCGCGCCAGGAAGACCACTTATGATGATCAGTCGTAGTAGTACAACCCCACCATTTTCTACATGTAGAGGAGAACCTGTCGGATTTACTTGTCAACCGAACACTGAACTCCTAAGGAATGGACTGCCTTAGCGGAACTTCCAGACCATTTAGGCCAATATAATAAGGCTGGGCCGGCGCTACTCGACCACTTACGCCACTCCTAGTTCAGATGAAATCCATGACTCTGAAATGTAAAGCTCGTCCCCACTTTCCCCAAGTAGAAACTTGTTGATACGGCTCCACTAAGAAGTCGTATCTAGTTGGAAAGGAAAACTCACCGATATTTCCCAGGCGATGCCTATTAATGGATTAACTTGTTCCAAGAATTTTACTTCCCGAGGAATGGGTAAGTAATCAAAATTCTTTTATCTAGACAACAACCTTGTTGCGAATATAAAACACACCACAGAGCCGGATCCCTCAGGTTTTGAGCGAGTATTTAAATCCCCTTCGAAAGGAGGATCTTAAATATAAAAATGAGTTTTGGGATCCGCCCTAACCTTTAAAATCATTTTGAAGACTCGAAAATATTTTTAAGAATGTTTGGAGTGATGCTGATTTAACAAAATAAATCAGTCCCAATATATTAGAAAATATCTGAATATTATTATTTAAATAATATTCCCATAAAGAATAATCTTTATAAAAATAATTGAAGTAGAAGTTTTAAAACTTATACCTGAGATGAATATTAAATAACCAAAGATATATTTATACGAAAGTACTATCTTTAATTGAATAATCAAAAGTGAGTTTGATTATCGACACTCTATTCTTTAATAAAATAAAGAATAGATCTCAGCAAATAATCGGAGTCATAGATCCTGAAATAAATATTCAAATAATATTCAATAAATAAAATAAGTTGAGTCATAAGCCCTCGAATGAATATTCGAAATAATATTCAATAAATAAATAAGCCGAGTCATAAGCCCTCGAATGAATATTCGAAATAATATTCAATAAATAAATAAGCTCAGTCATAAGCCCTCGAATGAATATTCGAAATAATATTCAATAAATAAATAAGCTGAGTCATAAGCCCTCGAATGAATATTCGAAATAATATTCATTAAATAATATAAAGTTATCGAATAAACCTTATTCGATTAATAGTTTTGAAAACTATAACCATATATATATATATATATATATATATAAAATCTACTCGGGATCCTCGACTCCCGGTTTTAGAAAATATTTTCACCTTTGGGTCCCTATACTAAGGGTATATGCAAATTATCGCTATTCTCTAGCATAGGTATTATCAACTGAACCAACAGATATATATGGCAAGAATACGAAACAGGCATGCATATGTACCATATTACATACTACAATATATCGCAAGAATTTGCTAAATAACCATTATGCATTTATCACAAGATAATGCATATACAAGTGTATACATCACAACAACAGTATAACGGATAGAAAACTTGGCTGAGTGCTCCCGGATAGGCTTAAGCTTAGAGTGGGTCCGATAACCTATGAACAACAACATAAGTCGGAATTAAACCCCGGTCGCTTAAGAAACTAGACTTTAACCATTTAGAGTCCTAACGTTCGCTTTCGCGCTTAACGATTTACTTAAGTCGCTCGAGTACCCTCGACTCCATCATTTTTAATAATTTAACCACTAAGGGTTTTAAGGCGATTCTTTCGCGAGTATCTTACCAACTGCCTAATACACTTTACATAATTGTTTCTTACCACAATTAGTCATTTAAGGTCCTTAACCAAGGTTTCAAAATAAGGAGAGGGGTAATGATTCGTTCGCGAAACGTCATTACTTAAAACGGCCGTTTCTCCTAAACCGTACATCGGAATCAAATGAACAACATATCAAAACGAAGCTCGTAACATGAACTATCTAAACATGGCAATGGTAAAAACCTAACTGTAACACCCCCAGATTCGGGGTCGGGGATTCGGGTCGTCACGAGTTCCATTTCCCTTAATAACACCCAATTTTAATAATTACTCAACTACTCTATACTGTGACCCCACAATAAACACACACACCACACGTTATAGTCTCAAAGATGAACATCCAAAAATAACCACAAGTCATTTTATTCCACAATTATCTGCCAATACATATTAAAAGGTTTTCTGAATAAATTTACATTTCCTTGCCATTATTACAATTCGTAAATATAAATAAATCTGGTACATCAAAAGTTGAAAGCCTAGCCTATTGGTAGTTCCTACCTCAGCTACGGCGACATCAATGCTTCTAGAGACTGCGGAACGTCTCCTAATCGCTTGCGAATCGGGAGCTTGGTTATGTTCATCTTTTCTATCTGTTGTTGTGTGATGAAAGAAGAAAGCAAGGGTGAGCAGCAAGCCCACCAAAATAATATGTATAATGATTAATAGTATATGAGCCTACTCATAATACTCATGAAAGTCTTGGTCAAAAGAAATGAACCAAGTTTGATATCTTAATGCGATGAAGTCGCAAAATATTCAGTATATATACATATATACTTTTCAAAATATTGGAAGTCCTCTTCCATGCATAATATACACAAAGTCCCAGTGTATAACTATATAAAAAAAATATCGTTGCAAGGTGATCTCATATATCTAACCTTGTCTCAACGTTTTTCTGAAAATCTTTGTCATTCATAAGACAATTATTAATTAGATATAAGTTTAAAAGATGAGGTTACCAAATACCCCAATATACTTATATCTTTCCCAATACTACTTGAACTACCACCGTTCAAGTTATAATCAGTTTCAAAAGTTCATCACATAGATGAGACTACAAGACAAGATTTGAATAGATTCAATCTTTGAAATATTATTGAATGAAATAAAGTTACGAGATACTTTATTTAGTCCCGATATATATATATCCACATATATATATCTCTTAAACATTTCCTGGAACCTCTGTTATGTAAAGTATGAACAGAGTTTGAAACATCCAATGAATATTGGAAAGGAAAAGAATTTTGGCATAAACCAGATATCTTGCTGATCAGGCAAAGATACCAATAAGTAACCTTTTCTACTAGTAGATGGATGAATCCCCCACCGGTCATCACCCTGGCCACATAAGGACCTTGTGCTGGACCGCCACCCGGCCTCTTACGCGTTGATGGACTGCCACCCAGCCACTTACACTTTGATAGACCGTACCCCGGCCTGTCGCTTATGCCGACTCAATTAGATGGGCTTACTTCCCGAACATTGGGCAAGTAATCAATTCATTTATCAAAACAGCAACCTTGTTGCGAATATAAAATACACCATAGAGCCGGATCCCTCAGGTTTTGAGCGAGTATTTAAATCCCCTTAAAAGGAAGATCTTAAATATAAAAATGAGTTTTGGGATCCGCTCTAACTTTTAAAAATCATTTTGAAGACTCGAAAACACTTTAAAGAGTGTTTGGAGTAAAACTGATTTAATGAAATAAATCAGTCCCGATATATTAGAAAATATCTGAATATTATTATTTAAATAATATTCTCATAAAGAATTATCTTTATAAAAATAATTGAAGTACAAGTATTAAAACTTATACTTGAAACGAGTATTAAATAACCAAAGATACACTTATATGAAAGTATTATCTTTATTTGAATAATCGAAAATAAGTTTGATTATTGACACCTTATTCTTTAATAAAATAAAGAATATATTTTAGTAATAAGCGGAGTCATAATACCTCGAATGAATATTATAAATAATATTCATAAAATAAAGGAGTCATACATCCTCGATTGAATATCCAAGTAATATTCAATAATAATATAAAGGAGTCATAAGCCCTCGAATAATATTCGAAATAATATTCAATAATTAATATAAAGTTATCGAATAACCCTTATTCGATTAATAGTTTTGAAAACTATAACCATATATATATATAAATATATATATATATATATATAAAATCTACTCGGGATCCTCGACTCCCGGTATTAGAAATTGTTTTCACCTTTTGGGTCCCTATATTAAGGGTATATGCAAATTACCGCTATCCTCTAGCATAGGTATTATCAACTGAATCAACAGATATATATGAAAAGAATACGAAACAGGCATGCATATATACCATATCACATGCTACAATATATCGCAAGAATTTGCTAATAACAAATATGCATTTATCGCAAGATCATGCATATACACATATACATCACAACAACAGTTATAACGGGTAGAAAACTTGCCTGAGCGACTTGGGGTGATAAAAGGCTCGGGACGAGTCTGGTAACCTATAAACAACAAGTAAGTTGGAATTAAACCAAAATCACTTGTAAATCTATACTTTAACTAACTTAGACTCTAACGCTTGTTTTGCGCTCACTGATTCGCTTAAGTCACTCGGGTACCCTCGGCTCCACCATTTTTAATAATTTAACCTTTACGAGTTTTAAAGCGATTCCTTCGCGAATGTCTTACCAACTGCCTAACACACTTACCATAAATGTTTCATACATTAATTAACCCTTTTTGGTCTTTAACCTATGTTTCAAAGTAAGGCGAGGGGAAAAGTTTCGTTCGCGAAACGCCGTTACTTGAAACGGTCGTTTCTCCTAAACCGTGCATCGGAATCGAACGAACTACATATCAAAACGAAGCTCGTAACATGAGCTATCTAAACATGGCAGTGGTCATAATCTAGCAGGGGGTTCTCGGGTCCTAATGCTATGCACAAAAACAGTCCAAAGAAAATCGGACGTTACGACGGCTATGTTTACGCGATTTCCAATATTTTAAACCATTCAAAACCATCCCAAATCAACCTCAAATCCAACATACAACCAACATCCATCCTTATCACATCATAACAACCCCAACCAATTCAATTTAATCATTCATACTTATGCCTAAGCTTAACTTTAATCATACTTAAGTTCTTTTAATCAAAACCACAACATTTACCATTCCATTTCACTACCATTCCAAATCCCAAACTCTAAATCACAACAACAAGCTACAATATCATCCTACTAATCAAAATCATCTTATAATACATAGGAATCTAGGGTTTGGAGATGGTATACCTTCCTTGAAGTGGTGGGAGGAGCTAGGAAGCCTTAAGAAGCTTTGAGAAGTCTTAAGAATGCTTGGATCTTCAAGATAAACAAGAAAAACTTCAAGTTAAAAACTTGAAAACACTATTCATAGTCTTCTTCTTTGATTAAATGGAGAAGATGGAGAAGAAATTGATGGCTTAAACTCATTATATAGCCCTAACTAAGCATGAAGATGATTTGGGAATTAACTCACCAATTTAGGAAGCTTGGATCTTGAGTTTTTGAATTTTTGCCCATTTGCAATAGTAAAAGCCGAGAGCATGATGAACCATGCCTTGGTTTCTTTTTGATTTTGATGAAAATGATTTTGCTTGGCTTGGTTGGCTTGTTTTTGTGTTTGATTTAGTTAATTACCTTGTTGCCCTTGAATTTGTGTGGTTAAAAAGCCACCACACCTCCTTCCTTCCCATGTCATGCTTGTGTCACCTTGCACATGTCATAATGCTCCCACTTGTCCACACCTTGTGGTTTGATGATGTCACAATCCCTGGCTTCTTGTACAAGCTTGTCTCTTGGTCACTTATTTGTTTTACGGTTCGCTTATCTTTCGTTCTCGTTTATCGTTTGAGGGATCATACCCGGGATCTTATTACTTAGGTTCCCTTAACCTTTCTCAATATATTGTATTCCTTCTATGATCCTCTCTTATAATCCTTTAATTTAAATCCTTTTTATCCTGTTACCTTATACTCAATTCTCTCCGTATCTTGTGGATTTCCGGGAAAAATCAAAGTGTTCGGAATTGGATTCAGACGATCTTTACATACACTTATATACCACATAGAGTACTAATAATATCCCATAAGATCAATAACAGAACCCCTACATAGCGTGGCATGAAAAGTTTTCTCGTTCAGCAAAAACACTATTCATAAGGGTTTCAAAATTTCTCAAAAATTGGGGTTATTACAGTCTCCCCTCCTTAAAAGGATTCCGTCCCGGAATCAGATAGAAAATAAATGGGGATACTTGCTTAGCATTACACTTTCTAACTCTCGAGTCAATTTTCCCACATTGTGGTTCTACCAAGAAACTCTGCCTAGTTTGATAATCCTTCTCCTAAGCACTTGTTCCTTTTCACTCTATAGCCCTTCCTGGTTGCTCCATATAGGTTACGTCGGGTTGCATATCTATGCGCTCGTATGCCTCTATTTATCTGGCATCTGAATTACACTTCCTTAACATTGATACGTGAAACACGTTACGACCTGCTACATGTTCGGGGTTAGGGCTAGCTCATATGCTAACTTCCCAAACGTCTTAATATATCCAAGGGTCCAACAAATTGTAGACTTAGCTTTCCTTTCTTTCCGAACCTCATCAATCCTTTCCAAGGGATACCTATAACATTACTAGGTCCCCTATTTCATACTCTTTATCCTTTCGTGTCAAATCAACATACTTATCATGTCCATCTTGGGCTACTACCAGCCGTCCTCTGATTAGATCTATCATATCCTTGGTCCTTTGGACTACTGCGGGTCCGAGCATCTTGCGCTCTACAACTTCATCCTAACATAAGGGAGATCGACATTGTCTTCCCTCAAGGATCTCATAAGGCGACATCTCGATAATGACATATGATCTATTGTCGTAAGATAACTCAATCCGAATTAAGTGATCATTCCAAATTCTTTCAAGTCTATTACACAGACTCTCATCATAGCTTCCAATCATTAGAGCTCTTGCTTCTCAATACCCATTCTTTTCCAGTTCGTAATCGCTACTACCTTCCGTTCCTAATATTATACGGGTTATACTTTTGCTCGCTAGCGTTCTATAACCTTTTAATAACCACGTCAACCTTAGTATCACGAATGTGTTCCCATTCCGCATACTACCACCACTTTATTACTCCTTTTTCAGTTGTTTCTATTTTCCAAAATTTGATCAATCAAATAGAAGTAAAGGAATTTGTTGAGAGATCACTATGATCATGAACACTTGTTATATCGCATAGTTAGTACAGAAGGTGGCCAGCCTTTAGTACTTGACAAGCAATTAAACAATAGCTGGTATCCTACTCGGCTTCTATCACACAGATAGATAGTCATTCGGCAATACCTCCCCTTTTGGAAGGGTTGTTCTTCTCAGCTTACATGAAATGAAAAGAAGAGAAAAGAACGAACTGAAGAGAATTGTATATATGAAAAAAAATATACTGCCACAAAATATCTGGCTTGGAACCTACCTCTGAACTATAGAGGTTTGTCATAGGAGAACAAAACATATACGTATTTATATCAGCATTAAGCATTATAGCCTCGTATTTCCCATGCCTAAATATTTTTGCTATCCCGTCCATCATTCTATGGACCCACACTCTTCCTCGAGCTTATACATAATCACCTTTGAAACTCCCTCGACATCGAAAATCGAATCTGGGATCTCATTCTATACATCATCGTTACTAGAATTCTATGCTTGCACCGCAACCTTCCTCGTATAATAATACGACTCTCTATTGATAAGAAAGAATAATTATTCACTAGGTAGATACTCTACTTAATTAGTCTATCAATGATAACTTATACACTACCACGACCCGATTAGTGGTACTCAATCTCAACACCCATTCTAATACAACTCTCACGGTTGTAATCAGCTTAATACTCGCATAATCATTGCTGCCTTACCATGGTCCACCACTGACCTACTGTAGTCATTCATTTTCCATGAAGTCTTAATAGCTAACCATACGGAGTCCATACATGTCGTATCAAATCCTTCTAAGGAGGTAACATAATCACCATTCATGATTCATGGAGTACACTCCTGATTCTGACATACATACATGACATGAAGCAGATAAAATTTGTAGAAGAGTTTCGCTCAAAGCAACGATAGCAGGTTAATACCATTCTTAATCATACGCCCTAAATAGAAGACTTAACTCAAGGGTTCATCTAGTCCTTTTTGAAACATGGTCCTGGCTTATCTCAAGATAGGACCTTCTAAGATAGATAGCCCGTTCATGGCGATTACAAGAATTAAACCTTTACCAACTACTATTACGGTTGGGTATTGCACAGTCATCAGAAGGAATGTCAATCTTCCAAACCATAACACAACCTTCACAGTTTTAACCATCATTACTGTATTCTTTTGGCACAAGCGCCTATAATTATCCTCTTACCTTTAAAGTGTCGGCCACCTCTTTGGCCTTTCCTGATAGTAAAATTTCCTTATAGTCAATGTCACTTTAACCCCCTCCAAATAAATTTTCTACCTTATTTCAATCACAGCTTATGTGAAAATGCTTTCCTTAAAATCTGATGAGTAAAAAAAAAAATCACCATTTTTCCATAAGTTATTGCCTCAATCTTTAGAGGTTAATCACTGTCATGACTGACTCTCAATCATAATTAGAACATCTTTTATCTTAAGTCCTAATTGCCCTGAATAATTTCGACCATTACTGGTTCGATCCATACTTTCTCGTGCTTTAACACGTGCCCCACTTGGCAACATTATAATTACGTCATATTTCCTTTATCAACATTTCTATTCTTGAAAATTTTGAATATTACCTTCCTCCTTGTAAAACCTCTAAGGTTATCCTTCAATCGTTCCTCCTGTATTCCCTAGATACAGGGCATATTAAAATACCATTTACTATTACTAGAACCATTGTCTATATACTTCTGAAAAATTTCTCCACTGATTCTTAAAGGTTGTTGTTACATTAACCCTTTCCAAATCATACTGTCAAAACTCATACTGTCCCTATTAAGGGTGAAATGCCAACCTTTATGCATTCCCCTAGGATTCATTTTAAGTTACCGATGTTCTATCCTTAATTCCACCTTTAAAAGGCACCTGCATCCTTCCACGAATAAATCAAGTCATATATCCTTGATAGATTATCATATTCATCATTCCCACCTCGATAGTCTATACCTTTTTTCACAATAGCATCCTTATTCAAGTTAAGGTCAATCCACATGGCCTTCAAAAGATAAAAAAAAATGGTTATCCGCTTTTCTTTCCTGATTTGGTAATGATCACATGGATGATCTGGAAGATATTGATCGTGTTCAACGTGAACTTCTTCTTAATAAATCCTTATTTACTTTTGTTGTTTATCTCAACAGTCATCTCAATGTTGGGATATCTTTCATACCTGGCGTCTCCCTTCCTGGGTATCAAGCCACCGGTCTTACACTTCACATTCTTGAAGGTCACTTCCTTCATCCAATTTTCTTAATTTCTTACTTTCTTGTCTCCTCAGTCTATCCGCGTCTCATTATTTATCCTTCGAACTATCTCAAGGTTTCCTCGAATCTTCCCAACTTACTAGGGATAAAATATATGTATCTCTTATGCCTTCACCCAGCAATTTTAACTCATGGTGAATCACCCTCATCCTGACGATTACATACTTTTCTATTTCTATTGCTACGAGTCTTTAGGGTTTCCTCATACCCAATTCCTTTATCATTCCTCAAACTCTATTGCCTTTATATTCCTTTCCACTTCAGTTTCTTTTTATTTTCCTTTCTCTTATCGTTATTTCATGAACCAACACAACATAAGCATTGATTTCAAACATCCCGTCATTCTGGATTCGTGTCCTCAGAACGAATCTTGACAACTTTTACAACTTAGATTCATAATTTATCATACTCGTTTGCCTTTGTTCTGACTCTAAAGCTTTTACACTATCTCCTTATCTTTGGGAATTACTTTCCCGAAAACAATTGACTGGACTTAAATCAGTTTATTATAATCTCTTGCTCCGTGCCTTTCTTGGTCTTTCACCAGCGGGTGGTCTCTCTCTTAGGAGGGTAAGTGACAAAAACAATCCTTTTGAGATTCGTCAATCATTTAGAATCTCAAATGATTCCTATATTTCCTTTAGCCAGGCTCTTGCCTCGATTGGGTCAACCTGTTCCTTGGAACTCTGAGAGCTTAGAGACTTACAGGTCCTGAAAGAATTTCCTATCGCATTGTTTCCTCAAGGTGGTGGTTGGGGATAATAGTCTAAGTTCTATCTAGAAAGGTCCATAAATTATCATATAGGAGTACTGTTTCGGGTCTCCTTTCCTTACTCGACTTTCCGTTTCCTTAGTATGAAATGTTTCATCCTTCTCCCATACTTGGGGTTATCTTATACGTTAAAATCCTCATTTTCCACTTCATTATGTTATGGGTTCCTTCTATCTTGATGGCGACCTCCCTGACTATCACGTTCAGGGTTTGCTCTAAATCTTATTCCTCAAACTAGCTTTCATCTAAGATCTCATCTTTAAGCTCTTGAACATTTGGAACCCAAATTCTGTAGGAATACCTCATTATTCCCTTCTCATCTTTCTCGGTATTAACCTCTTATCTAATTGTTGGCTCTCTGCCTTCATTCATAACTTTTTCTGGCACAATATGATCTTTTCCAATAATTCGGGCTGTATTGCAATCTCAAACAGCTTTTCGGTACCGGCTCCGGTTACCTTCACTTCTATTTCCATTTTCTCAAAATCTCTTATAAACTCTCCAAAAGACATTATCATCTTGAGTCTCTCCTTTTTACTAAGGGCATCAGCCACCATATTGGCTTTCCCCGAATGATAAAGAATCTCCCAATCATTATTCTTGATTAGCTCTAACTGCCTCCTCTGGCATATGTTGAGCTCTTTCTACGTGAAAATGTACTAGAGCACTTATGGCTTAGGTAATTCTCGCACTTCTCTCCATACAAGTAGTGCCTCCAATCTTTAGGGTAAAACTATTGCCACGAGCCTAAGCTCATGAGCGGGGATATCGAATTTCATATTACCTTAATTGTCTTGACATGTACGTGATTACCTTACCGTGCTGCATAAGCACGCACCCTAAGCCCTTGTGCGAAGCGTCACTACACTTCACAAAATCTCCTTTTCCATCCGGCAACGCCAGCATAGGGGCCATCACCAACCTCTGCTTCAGTTCTTGAAAGCTGTTCTCGCATTTCTCTGTCCATTCGAACTTCTCAGTCTTACGAGTAAGCCGCGTTAAAGGGGGCTACTATCTTTACAAACTTGAACGAACCTCTGGTAGTGACCGGCCAATCCTACCTCTGGTAGTCGACCAAACCATGGTCATCAATTCATCAGTGGTCCTTTATCCAATCCTGTCAGGATCCTCCATGGGATCCTCCTCAACAACTATCCCTTCTAGGACAACATCCTCAACCGCTACATCCTCAATATCAACATCATCCGGTCCTGCATTAGGGCACTCTATCGGATCCACAATCCGATCTCCAATTAGTAATAAAATATCATCGCGATGTTGCTCCTCAACCTCAGGGTTCGGAGTCCTGCTACCATATACGATAACGAACTACGCTCCTATCACGATATTTATAAGGGTTCCCATAAGGGTTTTAACTGTCAGTACTACGTTAGGTAGCCCGACTATGAACTTGGCAAGAGTTCTTATTATCTTAGTGAACTTATTATCTTAACGTCCCATCATCTCTGAGGTTTATAACGCTTAGCTCTGATACCATTTCTGTAACACCCCCAGATCCGGGGTCTGGGATCCGGGTCATCACGAGTTCCATTTCCCTTAATAACACCCAATCTTAATAATTACTCAACTACTCTGTACTGTGACCCCACAATAAACACACACACCATACGTTATAGTCTCAGAGATGAACATCCAAAAATAACCACAAGTCATTTTATTCCACAATTATCTGCCAATACACCTTAAAAGGTTTTCTGAATAAATTTACATTTCCTTGCCATTATTACAATTCGTAAATATAAATAAATCTGGTACATCAAAAGTTGAAAGCCTAGCCTATTGGTAGTTCCTACCTCAGCTACGGTGACATCAATGCTTCTAGAAACTGCGGAACGTCTCCTAATCGCTTGCGAATCGGGAGCTTGGTTCTGTTCATCTTTTCTATTGTTGTGTGATGAAAGAAGAAAGCAAGGGTGAGCAGCAAGCCCACCAAAATAATATGTATAATGATGAATAGTATATGAGTCTACTCATAATACTCATGAAAGTCTTGGTCAAAAGAAATGAACCAAGTTTGATATCTTAATGCGATGAAGTCGCAAAATATTCAGTATATATACATATATACTTTTCAAAATATTGGAAGTCCTCTTCCATGCATAATATACACAAAGTCCCAGTGTATAACTATATAAAAAAAATATCGTTGCAAGGTGATCTCATATATCTAACCTTGTCTCAACGTTTTTCTGAAAATCTTTGTCATTCATAAGACAATTATTAATTAGATATAAGTTTAAAAGATGAGGTTACCAAATACCCCAATATACTTATATCTTTCCCAATACTACTTGAACTACCACCGTTCAAGTTATAATCAGTTTCAAAAGTTCATCACATAGATGAGACTACAAGACAAGATTTGAATAGATTCAATCTTTGAAATATTATTGAATGAAATAAAGTTACGAGATACTTTATTTAGTCCCGATATATATATATATCCACATATATATATCTCTTAAACATTTCCTGGAACCTCTGTTATGTAAAGTATGAACAGAGTTTGAAACATCCAATGAATATTGGAAAGGAAAAGAATTTTGGCATAAACCAGATATCTTGCTGATCAGGCAAAGATACCAATAAGTAACCTTTTCTACTAGTAGATGGATGAATCCCCCACCGGTCATCACCCTGGCCACATAAGGACCTTGTGCTGGACCGCCACCCGGCCTCTTACGCGTTGATGGACTGCCACCCAGCCACTTACACTTTGATAGACCGTACCCCGGCCTGTCGCTTATGCCGACTCAATTAGATGGGCTTACTTCCCGAACATTGGGCAAGTAATCAATTCATTTATCAAAACAGCAACCTTGTTGCGAATATAAAATACACCATAGAGCCGGATCCCTCAGGTTTTGAGCGAGTATTTAAATCCCCTTAAAATGAAGATCTTAAATATAAAAATGAGTTTTGGGATCCGCTCTAACTTTTAAAAATCATTTTGAAGACTCGAAAACACTTTAAAGAGTGTTTGGAGTAAAACTGATTTAATGAAATAAATCAGTCCCGATATATTAGAAAATATCTGAATATTATTATTTAAATAATATTCTCATAAAGAATTATCTTTATAAAAATAATTGAAGTAGAAGTATTAAAACTTATACTTGAAACGAGTATTAAATAACCAAAGATACACTTATATGAAAGTATTATCTTTATTTGAATAATCGAAAATAAGTTTGATTATTGACACCTTATTCTTTAATAAAATAAAGAATATATTTTAGTAATAAGCGGAGTCATAATACCTCGAATGAATATTATAAATAATATTCATAAAATAAAGGAGTCATACATCCTCGATTGAATATCCAAGTAATATTCAATAATAATATAAAGGAGTCATAAGCCCTCGAATAATATTCGAAATAATATTCAATAATTAATATAAAGTTATCGAATAACCCTTATTCGATTAATAGTTTTGAAAACTATAACCATATATATATATAAATATATATATATATAAAATCTACTCGGGATCCTCGACTCCCGGTTTTAGAAATTGTTTTCACCTTTTGGGTCCCTATATTAAGGGTATATGCAAATTACCGCTATCCTCTAGCATAGGTATTATCAACTGAATCAACAGATATATATGAAAAGAATACGAAACAGGCATGCATATATACCATATCACATGCTACAATATATCGCAAGAATTTGCTAATAACAAATATGCATTTATCGCAAGATCATGCATATACACATATACATCACAACAACAGTTATAACGGGTAGAAAACTTGCCTGAGCGACTTGGGGTGATAAAAGGCTCGGGACGAGTCTGGTAACCTATAAACAACAAGTAAGTTGGAATTAAACCAAAATCACTTGTAAATCTATACTTTAACTAACTTAGACTCTAACGCTTGTTTTGCGCTCACTGATTCGCTTAAGTCACTCGGGTACCCTCGGCTCCACCATTTTTAATAATTTAACCTTTACGAGTTTTAAAGCGATTCCTTCGCGAGTGTCTTACCAACTGCCTAACACACTTACCATAAATGTTTCATACATTAATTAACCCTTTTTGGTCTTTAACCTATGTTTCAAAGTAAGGCGAGGGAAAAAGTTTCGTTCGCGAAACGCCGTTACTTGAAACGGTCGTTTCTCCTAAACCGTGCATCGGAATCGAACGAACTACATATCAAAATGAAGCTCGTAACATGAGCTATCTAAACATGGCAGTGGTCATAATCTAGCAGGGGGTTCTTGGGTCCTAATGCTATGCACAAAAACAGTCCAAAGAAAATCGGACGTTACGACGGCTATGTTTACGCGATTTCCAATATTTTAAACCATTCAAAACCATCCCAAATCAACCTCAAATCCAACATACAACCAACATCCATCCTTATCACATCATAACAACCCCAACCAATTCAATTTAATCATTCATACTTATGCCTAAGCTTAACTTTAATCATACTTAAGTTCTTTTAATCAAAACCACAACATTTACCATTCCATTTCACTACCATTCCAAATCCCAAACTCTAAATCATAACAACAAGCTACAATATCATCCTACTAATCAAAATCATCTTATAATACATAGGAATCTAGGGTTTGGAGATGGTATACCTTCCTTGAAGTGGTGGGAGGAGCTAGGAAGCCTTAAGAAGGTTTGAGAAGTCTTAAGAATGCTTGGATCTTCAAGATAAACAAGAAAAACTTCAAGTTAAAAACTTGAAAACACTATTCATAGTCTTCTTCTTTGATTAAATGGAGAAGATGGAGAAGGAATTAATGGCTTAAACTCATGATATAGCCCTAACTAAGCATGAAGATGATTAGGGAATTAACTCACCAATTTAGGAAGCTTGGATCTTGAGTTTTTGAATTCTTGCCCATTTGCAATAGTAAAAGCCGAGAGCATGATGAACCATGCCTTGGTTTCCTTTTGATTTTGATGAAAATGATTTTGCTTGGCTTGGTTGGCTTGTTTTTGTGTTTGATTTAGTTAATTACCTTGTTGCCCTTGAATTTGTGTGGTTAAAAAACCACCACACCTCCTTCCTTCCCATGTCATGCTTGTGTCACCTTGCACATGTCATAATGCTCCCACTTGTCCACACCTTGTGGTTTGATGATGTCACAATCCCTGGCTTCTTGTACAAGCTTGTCTCTTGGTCACTTATTTGTTTTACGGTTCGCTTATCTTTCGTTCTCGTTTATCGTTTGAGGGATCATACCCGGGATCTTATTACTTAGGTTCCCTTAACCTTTCTCAATATATTGTATTCCTTCTATGATCCTCTCTTATAATCCTTTAATTTAAATCCTTTTTATCCTGTTACCTTATACTCAATTCTCTCCGTATCTTGTGGATTTCCGGGAAAAATCAAAGTGTTCGGAATTGGATTCTGACGATCTTTACATACACTTATATACCATATAGAGTACTAATAATATCCCATAAGATTAATAACAGAACCCCTACATAGCGTGGCATGAAAAGTTTTCTCGTTCAGCAAAAACACTATTCATAAGGGTTTCAAAATTTCTCAAAAATTGGGGTTATTACACTAACAGTGAGTTCATGGGTTCTGATGTTAAGAACAAAACAGTCTACGGTAAATCAGGCATTACGACGGCTATGTTTACGCGATTTCCCAAAATTTTACTTAACCAATTCAACCACCAATCAATCCCAATTCACAACCCAATCAAAACTCTATCCATACCATACTATAACAGCCCCAACAAATCAATATTACCAATTCATACTTATTTCTCAATTATGAACTAAGAGTTTACTTAAGTTCATTGACTAATAACCAAGATTTCCAACTCCAAAAATATCACAAAATCAACCAATCTCTAAACACACCATAATCATGCCTCTCACCAACTAAACTACTCATAACAAGCTTTAAACATGATTACACACCCATTACGCTAACTCATCATCTAAACATTAGGAAATCTAAACAACAAAGCTTAAGACTAAGATCATGAAGAGTTATACCTTCCTTGAAGCTTTTAATCCATGAAAGATCCTTGGAATGCCCATGGAAGCCTTAATCTAACCTCCTACAAGCTTGATCTTTCAAAGAAATCAAGAACACAAAAATTAATTTCAAGAAGTACTATTCACCATCTTCTTCTATGATTTATAAAAAAAGATTGGCTTGGAATTAGAAGCTTAAACTTATAGGAAGTATGTAACTATCCATGGGGAAGCTTAGATAAATACCTTGCCAAATAGTAAGTGGTGGAGCTTCATGAAGAAAATGGAGGGTTTTGTGTTTTGTTTGGTGAAAAATGAAATGTTTGGCTTGGTTGGTTGAATTTGTTTTGTTTTAGGTTAATTACCTAATTAACCTTGATTTTGTGTGGTTATCATTCAACCACACTTCCCCCCCCCCATGTCATGCTTACATCATCAAGTGATGTCACCCTCCCTCCTTTGTCCTCTTCCTATTGGTTTGATGACATCATCCCCACTAATCCCTTTGATTAGCTTCTAATTGTTTGCCTAATGACCGCCGATCTGTTATACGGTTCGCTTAACTTTCATTTTCGTTTATCGTTTGAGGGATCATACCCGGGATCTTATTACTTGGGTTTTCTTAACCTTTCTCAATACATTATATTCCTTTTATGATCCTCTCTTATAATCCTTTAATTTAAATCCTTTTTATCCTATTACCTTATACTCAATTCTTTCCGTATCTAGTGGATTTCCGGGAAAAATCAAAGTGTTTGGAATTGGATTCTGACGATCTTTACATACACTTATATACCACATAGAGTAATAATAATATCCCAGAAGATCAATAACAGAAACCCTACATAGTATGGCATGAAATGTTTTCTTATTCAGCATAATCTGTAAAATCACTATTCATAAGGGTTTCAAAAATTTCCAAAAATTGGGGTTATTACATGTTCTCAGGGTGGAGAAGCTGGAATATGTGCTTGACTCACCTAAGCCTACTGAACCTGCTAACGATGCACATAATGATGAACATGTTGTGTATCGTAAGTGGATAGATGATGCAAATGTTGCTCAATGCATCATGCTAGCTTCCATGAACATTGAGCTACAGAAGCAACATGAGCATATGGATGCTCACACTATCCTTATGCATCTACAAGAGTTGTATGATGTGGCAGGGAGGACAGCTCGATATGAGATATCGAAGGAGCTGTTCGGTTGTAGGATGTCTGAGGGATCATCCGTGAATGACCATGTACTTAAGATGATCAATTTGATTGAACGTCTTGGACAACTTGGTTTTGCCATGGATGGGGAGCTGAGCCACGACTTGGTCTTGCAATCACTTCCGGGTTCATTTTCGCAGTTTGTTGTGAACTTTCACATGAATAAGCTGGATGTCAGCCTGGCTGAACTCCACAGCATGTTGAAGACTGCGGAATCGAATTTCCCCCCTAAGAAGAGTTCTGTTCTTCTAATTGGTGAAGATTCCAATCCTAAGATAAGGAAGAGGAACCCTTCCAAGAAGAAGAAAGTAGGTGAAGAAAAGCCGGTTCCACAAAAAGCTGAAGACCCCAAGAGCAAAGTTATTTGCTTTCACTGTAACAAGGTGGGGCACTGGAAGAGGAACTGCAAGGTTTACCTTGCAGAGTTGAAGAAGAAGAAGGGGAGTGAGACTACCGCTTCTGATTCAGGTATGTTCATGATAGAAATGAATATGTCATTAAGTCAAATTTCTACTTGGGTATTAGATACCGCCTGTGGTTCTTACATCTGCAATTCGTTGCAGGGACTAAGGAGAAGTAGGACTCTTGAGGAAGAGGAGGTTATTCTACTGATGGGAAATGGAGCAAGAGTTGCTGCTGAAGATGTAGTATCATTTCATTTACATATGACTACGGGCAAGACTATTGTTTGAAATAATTGTTATTTTGTTTCCTCGATTGTAAGGAATATTATTTCTATTCCTATGTTGGATTTGGATGGTTTTTCATTTTATTATTAAGAATAATGAATGTTCTATCCTTAGAGGTAATATTCTTTATTGACGTGGTATTTTAAATAATGGTCTATATGTATGTGACATAATTTACTTCAGATTGAACAAACTAATAAAAGAAAAGGGATGATCAAAATCTCACTTTCTTTTGGCACTGCAGACTTGGTCATATTAGTGAAAATAGACTGCGGACATTGCATAAGGAAGGGTTACTTGACCCCTTTTGATTTTGAATCATATCCTACATGCGAGTCTTGTCTATTGGGTAAAATGACCAAATCTCCATTTAGTGGACATGGAGAGAGGGCTGCAGATTTGCTAGGATTGGTACACACAGATGTATGTGGACCAATGTTCTACGCAAGCCATGGGTGGATTTTCATACTTCATTACTTTCATAGATGATAGATCTAGATTCGGATATGTGTTTGATGAAACACAAGTCTGATGCCTTTGAAAAGTTCAAAGAGTATAAGTATGAAGTGGAGAAACAAACCAAAAATTGTATTATAACTCTTCGATCAGATCGAGGTGGTGAATACTTGAATGGAGAGTTTCTGGATTATCTCAAAGAAAAGGGTATAGTCTCCCAGTGGACTCCTCCAGATTGGTATCTGAAAGGAGAAATCAAATTTTGTTAGACATGGTTCGGTCCATGATGAGCTATGCGAATCTTCCAGTATTCTTATGGGGTTATGCATTGGAAACCTCAGCATATTTACTGAATAAGGTGCCTTCCAAATCTGTTCCTCAAACTCTATATGAGATATGGAAAGATAGGAAACCGAGACGTTAAGATTTGGGGATGTCCAGCTTATGTCAAGAAAGTTGACCTAGATAAGCTGGAATCTTGATCCGTAAAATGTAATTTTGTGAGATATCCTAAAGAGATTTTGGGGTATTACTTTTACACCGATCATAGGGTGTTTGTCTCCAGACATGCTACCTTCTTGGAAAAGCAGTTTATCCTTGAAGGAAACAGTGGGAGCAAAATTGAACTTGATGAAGTTCAAGAAGCACAAACTACTACGAATCAAGTGGAAACACCTGTTCAGACTGAACAACCTTCTGTGGAACAGCCCATTCGTAGGTCAGGGAGAGTGTCTCGCCAACCTGAGAGGTATTATGGCCTTGTCATTGAGAATGACAATGAGTTGTCAATCATTGATGATGACGACCCTATGACCTATAATGAGGCTATGAGTAGTGTTGACTCAGAGAAATGGCAAAGTGCCATGAAATCTGAAATGGAATCTATGTATACGGTATACAAAAGAAAGATTAGAGCAGATGGCCAGGTGGAGACCTTTAAAGCCAGGCTTGTGGAAAAATGATTCAAACAAAGATAATAGATTGACTTTGATGAAACTTTTTACCTGTAGCCCTGTTAAAATCAGTTCGGATTTTGCTTGCGATTGCTGCTTACTACGACTATGAGATTTGGCAAATGACCAGATGGTTTTCTTTCCAAGGGAAATGAAAACCTAGTGTGTAAGCTGCTGCGAACCATATGTGGTTTAAAGCAAACTTCTCGTAGATGGAACATCCGTTTTGATGAGACAATCAAAGAGTTTGGTTTTATCAAAAACGTAGATGAACCATGTGTCTACAAAAGGGTTAGTGGGAGCGCGGTAACCTTTTTTTGTATTATATTGAAAGAGAGTTGACACACATAACAACATAGCAGACCCACTCACAAAGCCACTTTCTGAAAGTCACTTTGATCGTCATAAAGACAAGATGGGTATTACATACCAGAGCGATTGGCTTTAGTACAAGTGGGAGATTGAAAGAGATTTGTCCTAAGTCCAATCAAGTATGAGGATTTAGGAATACCTTTTATGTAATATGTTTTGATTTCATTGATATTAATAAAAGACTTGTTTTGTTTTTATTACGGACTCTATCTATTTAAGTGTTTAAATAAGATATACCATAGTTTAGAGTAAAGCTTTTTATGGATTATGATGAGATCATAATAGTGAGACCTAAAAGATGATAACTCTAAACTTAAATAGTTCCTGGTCATAGGATTATAACTGGTAATTAATAATCTGCAAAGATCGGTACATACTATGCTTGCTTCATTATGAAGGATGTCTGTTCTCATAGATATTTGTGTGGTGACACTATAGCTAGTATGTAGGTGCTTATTATAGAATAAGTTCACTGAACATAACTCGCATAGCTGAACAACTGATGGAGTTCACTCACGTGTCAGCAATTGTTCACATAGTGATAGTTATACAAGTATCCTTAGACTTGAGGTCATCATAGTCATCTTGTGTACACTGAACTATGCTTTGGTTTAGTTCTTAGTCTCCAGGGACAATTATTAGGGCTCTACTGGGTATAGGAATTTGTACACAAAGATAGTGTATGATCAATAAAGGATCTACCCCTTCCAGTGAAGGAAGCGAATGTTCAAAGCTGATCCACTTATGCTAGTTCAGGAATCTCTGGCCAGAGTGAATGAAATTAGAAAGGAGTTTCTAATTTACATAGAACTGAGCATAGTGAATGGGAAAGCAAATGATTAAATTAGATAGGCTTGACACAAGATCCATGCCTTGTATTTAATCAGGACATTGGAGGGTAGAAGGAGTTAATTGTACGGTAACTATTCACTGAATAGGTTCTTGGTATTCTAAGCAGTGAATTCATATTATCCGGATAGTCGCGATATGTTGAGAAGCATCACTCACGATGTAGAATAAATATAATTAATCAGTTAATTATATTTAGTGAATTTTAGTATTCATGTAAATAATTTATAAAAGTTTATTATTATTTATTTCTACTACCGGCATAATATTGAACCTACAGGGTCACACCATAAAAGAAAATTTTCTTTGATGAAATAATGAGAGAGAGAATTATTTTCTAAATAGTTAAGAAAAGAAATAATGATTAAAATAGTTTTAATTATTATTAAAGCATTTTATAAAGATAAAATGTGGGGGTTAATATATATAAAGATATATTATAAAACCCTAGGAGAGCCCTATAAATAGAATGAGATGGATGGCTCATTTATTTGGACACACAATTTTGGTTTTGTGAAAACCCTAGCCTCCATCTTCTTCTTCTCTCTCTCTCTCCTAAAACTCCATTTTTATAAAAGCTAAGTTTTATAAAAAGGTTCATCGAAGTGGATCGTTCTTGGTGGATACCGGTAGAGTGCTTCACACACTGAGGAGCAACTGCTAGCACTCCATTTTTATAAAGCTTCGATTCACGAGGTATGATTTCGATTCCTCAGTTTTTCCCTTTTATACATTTTTCTATATGTACGGTATATGGTTTTTATGGAATAAATGTTATTTCACGCTTCCGCTCATCCGTAAATTCCTTCATAGGTGATGTTTAAGAATCCCAAACCTCCACCTTAAACCCTAAAAAAATTCCTTCAACATCCAACCCCACACAACAACTCTATCACCTAATTCAACAATGGCTACAGATTGTTCAATCCCAACCAAACACCAGGGATGACTTTCTGGTTGAACAACTTTCTGGCCTTGCCAACATCACATGACACCTGCTCACTACAGATATGTCCAATCATGACTATCAGACCATTTCCTTCTCCTATAGTGAAGATGATGAGAAGCAAAAGCAGAAGATAGTGAATGAAGCTGAGCAGCATGGCAATGTGGATGCTTGGCTCTTCAAGGACTTTACCTTGGAAATGGATGAGGTCTTGGCAAGGTTCAGGGAAGAACATGTCACCTTTATAGGGAGTAATTCCAAGACCCTCACTCCACATGAAGGTTGTGATGCAGTCAATAAAGTCTACAAAGCTCAAATTTAAGTTTTTCACCTCTTTGGTGAAGCATTACAAGTGACTTTGACTGGTCATTAAGACAAAATCAGAAAAATGGTAAGGGAGAAGATGGATGAGATTATCCCTTCACAAGTGGAGATCAAATTGAAGTTTGGCAACTTTGTAGAAGAGATGACAAGATTTGATCTAACTGGAGTGGATACAAGTATCAAAAATCTAAGGCAATCATTTGTGGCTCTGCATGAGTTGGTTCAACATCATATTGCAAATTCAAATGACACCAGACTCAAGTTGAATCAACTCCATCAAAGAAGATATGAGCCCTCAGCTATGTTAATATAGGGTATCAAGGAGTCTGTCCAAGCCACATTTGGTGCTATTATGCCTTCTAGCTCACAACATCCAATCTCCACTTCTACAAATCTACAGATCCAATCTCTTCAACAACAAGTCTCCACTTTGCAGTCAACAAATGAGTCATTGACAA
Source organism: Apium graveolens (assembly GCF_009905375.1). Taxonomy (NCBI): domain Eukaryota; kingdom Viridiplantae; phylum Streptophyta; class Magnoliopsida; order Apiales; family Apiaceae; genus Apium; species Apium graveolens. The sequence goes on along the minus strand of NC_133652.1, from coordinate 71,217,655 downwards.
ATCAAGTATCACAACTCACAGCTATGGTCCAAAGTCAACAGGCTGATATCCAAACCTTGGTGGACTCCCATAAGCATCTACAAATGCAAAATTCAGTCTCATCGAGAGCTATCATGGGTGCACTCAACATTCCATTTCCTGCACTTCCAGAAGTTGTTAGGCCTGAAATCCCCTCACCTCACATCTTGCATGTTAACAAGACTAAGGAGGAGATTGAGGCTAGGTTATTAAGATCATATGTCCAGGTTCAAAAAGGCAAATCCAAGAAAACTGAACAACAAGTTGATGTTGGAATGGAGAGGCTACTAAAAGTAGTTGATAGACCTAGTCTAAGCAGAGAATTTGATGAATTGCTAAAGGCTCTCAGTGCTTCTTAACAACAACTTCTTCACATACAAAAAGGCCTTGGAAAAAACAATAAATTTCATAAGGGTGATCTTGGTGACAAGGGATAACTTTCAGGAGAAAAGGATTGTTATCAATATAAATGACTCTGGTGTGGATAGGTGTATACAGGTGTCCCTTAATTATCTCATAACAAGAAGGGCATCTGAATTGGACATTCTGATCAACAAAGTCAACAGAGTGATTCATGAAGACACTCTCTTTCTCAATGAATTAAAAAAGGCTCAAGTAGCTACATTTTCAGAAGCATATTTACAACCAAGCAAGGGAGTGGTCTGTTCAACCACCAAACATTGCAAACATTTCTAGATTCCTAAGAAATGTGTCATGGCAAACAAGAAGCTGATTATGACTTTGAAGACAGATTTGAAGACAAAGCAGTACAATACTGTTGAAGATGAAGACATGATCAAGTTGCTGGGGAGATATCTGGAAAATGCTGAAACTAATTTTCCTAAAACTCAAATCAATAATAATGGTGACTTGGATGATGATATGCAGAAGAAAGATGATCAAAACCTTCTGGCTCAAATCTAAGTCAACCTTTAAAGGCAACTAACAGCAAGACAGAAGATAAGAAGAAAGAAGACAAGAAGAAGGGTGATGAAAGAAGAAAGAAGAAGAAGGAAGATGGTGCATGATCAAAGAAAAATTTCCAATCAATTCAAATGCAACTTGCTCAAGCCACTAAACCTACAAGCTCAAATATGCAACTATCTTTGATCCCTAAGCCCGAGTTTTTGTACAAGCCAAATGCAAACACCCTACTCAAAATATCTATCACATCTAGCCAATCCACCTTGAAGAAAATCATAAACCTATCCTCATTTAAGCCACCAATCAAAATTCATTTCAAATCTGTTGGAAGAAAACCAAAGAAACTACAAGTTACAGAGAGGGCTATCTGGAACTATTTTGATCAAACTGATTTTCTGCCACTAAATTGGTGCATTACAGATGATGACTACTTTCAACAATTAGCTGAAGAAATAGTCAAATTCTGGGTTGTATCTTATACATAAATTAGAATATATAATCAGGATGGCACCTTCACTCTACTTGGAAGTAACTTAATGGATACACTTTCAACCATAGAATTCAAAAGAGTGATTAGCTTGATTAAGGATAATGCATAATTTCAAGGGCTTGGAAGGCTGTGTTGTGTGTATGGGTGAGAGAAAGGGATGAAAGAAATGCTAAAGCAAGGGATGAAAGGGAGAGAAAGATAGAAAGTATGTAAAAGAAATTACAAGACTTGAACAAAGATCAAATGAGCTCAAGGCAAAGGAGATGAGTAGAATTTCTAATGATGGACACTTTCTGAACATAAAGGTTGACAGATTCTCAAGATTCTAAGTTGGTTACTTGAATGGTTATTCATTCGATGAGTGGCTCAAGCTTGTGGAAGCTCTAAGAGGAACTGAAATCATAGAGGAACTTCAAGTGCTAGTAAATCTTAAGGACCTTATTAGAAAGGAGTCAGGCTATGAGGATTTCATCTAATGAATGTACTTATCAAACTCATGTAATCACTCAATGTATAAAGATTGTACTTGTATTTCTGTCAAATTTTTATAACCTTCATTGTCTTATTATAACTTGGGGTTAGTCTTGTTAACAGGCATGAATTTATGATAAGCAATTTTCTCACAAATTGGGGGAGATTGTTGTGCAAGATATGCCTGTACTATAACAAGACTAAGTCATATTGACAACACTAAGATTTAGTTATATGATAGTCTAATTTTTTGTATTTTGTATTGTATTAATTGAGTTTGTAAAATGGTTAAAAGATCAGACTGGACTATTTTCTTGTAAACAGTTCAAGCCTAAGGAATAAACTCTGGAAGAAGATCAAGACATATCATGCCTCAGAGAAATGATATAGAATCTTGGAGTTGAATAAATCTATTTTATAGAAAATATTCTAAGTCAAGATATCGACAAGTCACATATCAAGTCATATAGAGAAGTTATTCGAGAAGTCCAGAATGGCTTATCGAGAAGTCTTGAATGGCTTATCGAGAAGTCTTGAAGATATCGACAAGGCAAATGAAGACATGAATATTGGAGATATCAACAAGCTATTTCTACATATCGAGAACTAGGAGATATCGACAAGTCAAAATGAAGACATGAAGATTAGAGACATCGACAAGTCAATATCTCACATAGAGATCTCAGAGATATTGACAAGTCAAAATGTATATAGAGATCTCTGAGATATCGACAAGTTAGTTCCACATGTAGAGATCTCAGGCATATCGAAAAGTCAATCCAAGTGCAAGTATTTAGAGACCTCGACAAGTCAAGCATTCCTGTAGAGAACTCAGAGATCTCGATAAGTCATTATACTTATCGAGATGTCACAGCTATATAGATCAAACTGAAATCTCGATATGATTTTTAAGTACAGAATGTAGATAAATTAAATATTCAAGATTATCAATCAACAAATGATCTAATCACTTAGATTGAAAAGTCTACAAAAGCAGCTTGAAGAGTGCAAGATCAAAAATCAAGATTAACTGACAAAGGAAAGTCACATACCTACACGATTGACAAAGATTCACTAATCCAGAATGGAAAGCTTTAAAGAAAACTTAAAGTAGGGTTTAGTACATCTTATTGCATGCTTTGTAAACTTGTGTTTACTAATCAATAAAGTAAACACTGGTCCTTTATTTTTAGGAGTAACAAACATATCTAGATTTTCTTGTAACTCTCTCAGATAGAAGCTGAGTTCTTTACTTACAAAAGAATCTAGAAATTTGTAGCAAGACATACTTAATTTTAATACAAAGTTAAGTGAGTTTTGAAAATATTGTGTTTATTGTGCATGCTTTGTTTATTCTATTAAACACAATATCTCTACAAATTAGACAACTTTGTTCACCATTCCAAATAGTTTAAATAGCCTAAATGTAATATCCGGGATATATCGTGTAATTATTTTTGATATTATTATGTGTGCCCAGTATCTATTCTGTGAATTAATTGTTAAGTGTTATCTGTACTTGAATATTCAAAAATAATATTAATTGAGTATTTTAATTTTTATATGTCCAAAATAAAATATAGATAATTGTCATATCTTCCTAATTATTTTTATGTTGATTTATAGATTTATAAGAATCATATGAAATTTCTAAAATCTTTTTCCGGGTAATTAAAATCTATTTTATAAAAACGGGAACCAACCGACGTCAACCGTTGTTACGTTTTTGGAACCTGAAACTCCTCCGAGAACTCCTTCCTAACCTAATTGTAATATTCCGAGCATTTTTCATGTTCCGACTTTTTCGATCCGGCTTACGGTTTGTCCTGCGCGGGTCCCGGCGCAACATTTTCGATACAATATTCATTTCGGTAAATCAATAAAACCCGTATTTTCGATAAACGGGAGCTTTTTATTAAACTATCCCAATTATCACTTCGTAATACGTGTAACCAGGCGCTGAGACCAAGACCGCAGTACAAATTGTACTAATTTGGATAATTATCCCGAAAACCGATACCGTTTGGATAAGTTTTTACAGATAAACGTACTGTTTTATATCCGGAATGATCCAACGGGATACAAATTTTCCGTAATTATAAATAGCCTTTTACCGTATTGTTGTGGATAAAAAACTAAGGTTATTACTTGCTGTATTTAATATTAAGATTCGGGAGCTCAAGGCCTTTAATGGATGCTCTCGTGTTTCGTGACTCGATATGCCTTTACGAGATGCCTACGTATCTCTGTGAATTAGAGAATCAAGCCAAAAAACGTAGTTCTGATTGGTGGGGCTGAGACCCCTTATATAGATGTTGGGAGTCCTTGAATTGGACTTGGTATAGGAGACTTGGTGGGCAAGTCTCATAATTAGAATGGACTTTGGAGTCCTAGGTAGTAGGAAACTGATTCCTTATCCTTTTAGGTTCCCTTGAGGCTAATCTCCAAGGATTTATATCCTTATCGGGACTCTTTTCAACATCTGATTTGTCCCTTATTAATTAATTACGAAATTAATTAATAATCAGGGCTTTTGGGCCTTTTTTATTCCATCAGGCCTGATCTGGTCCATCAGGCTTAACCTTTCTGGTCTGAGTATCATATATCTTTTTATTGGGCCTAGCAGCCCACAGTTTGTACAATTAATGCAGTATTTAATTATACAATCATAATTTATTTATTCCTATCATTTGCCCCCCAACTTTTGGGAAATATTGATTATGTTTCGCAGAAGTTAAGTCTATTTGTTCCCTTACAGGGTTTCCTTTTTCCGTAAAGTGTGGAGCGACCTACACATTTACAATGAATTTTTCCATTTATTCAGGAATTATCTTAATTTCCAGGAATTTTTCCCTTATTTCCGGGATTTTTCCCTTATTTTCTAGATTTTTCCCTAATTTTTTGGGATTTTTCCCTAATTTTCTGGAATTTTTCCCTAATTTTCTGGGATTTTCCCTAATTTTCTGGGATTTTCCCCTAATTTTCTGGGATTTTCCCTAATTTTCTGGGATTTTCCCTAATTTTCTGGGATTTTTCCTTATTTTCTGGAATTTTCCCTAATTTTCTGGATTCTTCAAATTTCCAGCCCTATTTTCGACCAGGATCCTAGTCGAAATTTCGACCTGGATCCTAGTCGAAAATAGGGGCCAGCCTTGTCATCCTGGTCGAAGGAATTCGACTAGGATCCACGACCTGGAATTCGACCAGGATCGTAGTCGAAATTTCGACCTGGATCTAGGACCTGGAATTCGACCAGGATCCTAGTCGAAAATTCGACCTGGATCTAGGTCGAAAAATTCCACCCCCTTTTTTTTTTTTTTTTTTAGCTTCTTGTCATGAGCCTATCGACTAGGATTTCGACTAGGATTCTAGTCGATATTTCGACCTGAATCCTGTTCGAAAATTCCTTGATTTCCTTGTTTCCTGGTCGAAGGATTTCGACTAGGATCCACGACCTGGAATTCGACCAGGATCCTAGTCGAACTTCGACCTGGGTTTTTAATCCCCATTTTTTGAAAGATGTTTGGTTTATTCGACCTCATTCCTGGTCGAAGCTTCGACCTCAATTCAGTCCCGTTATTCCAGCTATTTTCGGGTGTCTGCTCGAAAGATTTCGGGCAGGATTCACGACCTGGAATTCGACCTGGATTCTGGTCTTTTTTACCCGTTATTTTCGGGTTTCTGCTCGAAAGATTTCGGGCAGGATTCACGACCTGGAATTCGACCTGGATTCTGGTCTTTTTTACCCGTTATTTTCGGGTGTCTGCTCGAAAGATTTCGAGCAGGATTCACGACCTGGATTTCGACCTGGTTCCTGGTCTTTCACTAGCCTTCTTTATTTAGCTTTAATTTAGGGTATTGTATTTTCCAAATCCTAATTGGATTTGGGCCTGGCCTTTTTTGTTGGGCCTTATTAAAAATTTCTGAGCCTCTATTATTGGGCTTTTCAAATCTCATTGGGCCTCTTTTATTGGGCCTTTTCAAATCTTATTGGGCCTCTTTTATTGGGCTTTATCAAATATTGTTGGGCCTCTTTATTGGGCTTTGTCAAATATTACTGGGCCTTCTCATTGGGCTTTATCAAATATTGTTGGGCTTTCTCATTGGGCTATATCAAATATTGCTGGGCTTAACACACCCTGTTTAGAATGCCCTAGAATTCCTAGGTATATTCTGGAATGTTCTTTTTTCTGGGCCTCTTCTTATGGGCCTTTGTTCTTAATGGGCTTTTCGTCCCTTCAACTTCTTTTTCCTCCTATATAAAGGAATGAGGAAAGGCTATTACTCCTCACTTTCTCATTTCTTAGTTTTCTTCTTTATCCTCCTGCTAAGATTCTCAGAGCAATAACAGCAAGTCGGAGCTCAAAGCCTTTTTCAGGAGTGCTTCTTTAGGTAAGATTCCTCCCTTTGCTTTTCGTTTCTATTTTTCCATTGTGTGCCATTTTAAGATAGCCTATTTACGTGCCTCATACTTTTTTCAGATGGTTAACAAAAGAATGACTCGTTTGGCCAAAATGAACGTGGATAGAAAGTCCAATGATTTTCCTATTCGATCGAGGTATACTTCCTTAATCGACATGATCAACACTCGAGGGGACGAGTATCCGTCTGATGCGCATCTGGATGCGCACGATCATATTAGTGCTTTACGGGATCCCAAGGAGCTGGAAAAGTTGAGCAGCTGCTTCAAAATCAAGGAGCCTTTTAAGCTGGTTCTTGCGGGTCCGGCCGACAGGGCCTGTCAGTGGAAGAAGGACGCGCTATGCGTCTATAGGGATACTCTGAGGGCAGGTATTAGACTCCCTTTTCATCCATTCATTCCTTTGCTACTGGCTGATATGGGCATCAGCCCTTGCCAACTTCCCCCTAATTCCTGGAGGTTGATTCTGTGCTATCTGTCGCAATGCGCCAAGCACAACGTCCCCACATCTGTTGCTGTCTTCAGGAAGATTTTTCAGTTCAAAAATAGCCCTGATAAAAGTCCGGGTTGGGTTTTTATCAACCAGCGCCCCACTATCCCCCATATCGTGAATGGGAAGTCCATCCCTGAAAACAACTTGGGGTGGAAGAAAGATTTTTTGTTTGTTATTTGGGAAGGTGGAGATTGGGGCTCCCTGTTTCGATCATCCTTTGGGCTGGCCGTAGACGGGAGCCCGAATGACATAACTTTGTCTGAGGAGGAGGCTAGAGGTTTCAACCTCCTTACGCAAGACAACGGCACTTCCCATTGTTGGGACCTTATCCGGGAGACCGTCCTGGTAGAACGCGGCCTTTCGCCCGTTAATAAGAAAAGTAAGTTCCCTTTCTTATCTCCTTTATTTCCTGCACTTTTATTTCATTGATTTTCAACTGACTTTGTTTGTTGCAGTGGCTGAGAAGATTGAGGAGGCTACCAAGCCGAAGGACCTGGAGACAACCTGGATGAAGAGGGCCGGGAAGATCTTTAAGGACCCTCGACTGGGTGACCGCTTCCCGGAGTTCCTTCTTCAGGCAACGGAGCCAGATGAGGAAGGCCCCAGCCAAGTTCTGCGCACCAAGCAGAGGCCAGGTGCCTATTTTCAACCTGCTTGGGGGATCCGGGGCAAGGACTCAATTGTGGGTAGCACGGCCCTGTCCAAGGAATGGTCTAAGCATTCCATTTCCCCGATGGATTATCAAGATTTTGTCCTTCAACAGGACTTGGAGGGGAATGAGCTGTTTGGAGCCCAAGCTCTGGCGACGGTACGTACTTTACTTATGCTTTTTACAATTCTCTTTTCTTTCTTTTCTAAACCTTTGCTGTTTTCTCTTACAGGCTAACGCCCATTTTCAAGGGGCAATTCACCAAGCCAAGGCTTGGAAGGTTGGCCTGGAAGATGCCAACAAGAAGTTGGAGGAGGCCAATCAAAAAATTGAGGCCCTTGAAGCTCAATTGGCCTCTTCCACTTCTGACCTGGAGACGGCCCGGGCTGAAAATGTCATCTTGAAGGCGCAGAAGGAAAAAGCCTTTGATGGCTGGATGGACACTCAAGAATTCAAAGACTTGATGGTGGAGCATGACGCCCTTCTTCATCCTGTTAGCTATAAGGAAGGCTGGGATGCTGCTGTGGAGGCCATCCAGGATGAGTTTCCCGAGGTCCTTGAGCAGTCGCCCTTTCCTTGCCCAGTGCGGGTTCTAGAGCTTGGAGGTGTTACTGAAAAGCTTGCTGGCATGATCAAGGATGGAGAGGAGGAAGATTCCTCCGAGGAGGAATTCGAGCCTATCGCTAAGAAGGCCAGGGTGGAAGAATCTCCCAAAGCAGCGCCTCAACAGCCATCATCTCCTGCTGAGGGAACTTCTACAGGGACTTCGGAGGGGACGACCGAGACGTCCAAAGAAATGACTGAAACTTCCGAAGAGACTTCAGATAGTGGTTCTGAGGAATCTCAGCCTTCCAAGGCCTAGCTTTTTATATATCTTCTTTTTGAACTTTATTTATATCAGAACTTGTTACCCTTCGGGGTTATGTTTTATACGTTGCTTTTCTTGCCTTTTTCTGTTTTAACTTTACAATCTTAATATGCATTTGAACCTTAAACATCCTTGGATTGAAATAATTTCAAGCTCTTTAATATGAAGTCTGGTTTTTCAAAACCTTACACAGCATGGGTTCGACCCTAATCAATAATAACTAAACATTGTAAATTCTACTAAAATTCTATGCAAGCAAAGCTTCCTGGTGCTTTTAAACCTATTTGTCACAATGACAAGTGAGAATCGTACTTAGCCTATCTTACACGTAGTAAACCTTCAGGTTTTGTGCATGCCAGGTCCTCGGGACTTCAAAACCATCCATAGTTTCCAGCTTGTAGGTTCCTCTACCCTGAACACTCTTGACTCTGTACGGCCCTTCCCAATTTGGGGCGAGCTTTCCTTTCTGTCCAACACCAGAAGCCTCTATTTTTCTCAAAACTAGATCACCTTGTTTAAAAAACCTCTCTTTAACCCTTAAGTTGTAGTAGAATGAAGCTTTTTTCTGATATTCTACTATCTTTGCATGTGCTTTATCTCGCACTTCATCGATTAAATCCAGGGCTAACTTCTGCCCTTCTTCATTTTCTTTTTCATCAAAAGCCTGAATCCTTGGAGAGGAATGTGATATCTCCACGGGAACTACTGCTTCTGCCCCATATGCCAACATGAAAGGAGTTGCATCTGTCGTGACTCTACAGGTAGTTCTATAGGCCCATAATATGGGAAGTATCTCATCCACCCAATTATTTCTTGACTTTTCGATCCTCTTCTTTAGTCCATCCAGGATTATCCGATTTGCTACCTCCGCTTGCCCATTAGCTTGCGGGTGAGCCACAGAGGTGAACCGTAACTCAATTTCATTTTCTTCGCAATACTTCTTGAATTCCTCGTTGTTGAATTGTGTTCCATTGTCAGTGACGAGGATACGGGGAATTCCATATCGGCACATAATGTTTTCCCACAGGAATTGTGCAACCTGCTTAGTTGTGATTTTGGCCAAAGGTTTGGCTTCGATCCACTTGGTGAAATAATCAATGGCTACAATCAGAAACTTCCTTTGTGCTGTGGCCATAGGAAAAGGCCCTAGAATATCCATCCCCCACATAGCAAAGGGAATAGGTGAGTTGATAGAGGTCAGCATCTCGGGGGGTTGTCTGGCGACTGGTGCATGCTTTTGACAGCGATCACACTTCTTTACATATTCTTTGGCATCAGCCATCATTTCTGGCCAATAGAAGCCTAAACGGGTTATCTTATGAGCCAAGGCCCTGCCCCCCAAGTGTTGCCCACAAATACCTCCATGCACTTCCTCAAGAGCTAAGCGTGCCTCATCGGGCCTGAGACACCTCAAGTAAGGAACCACGAAAGATCTTTTATATAGAATCCCATCTATCAAAGAGTACCTTAGTGCTCGAACAGTTAACTTCCGTGCCTCAATTGCATCACTTGGCAACCAACCGGTCTGAATGTGAGCCTTGATGGGATCAATCCATGACGTCCCCAAGCCTACGGGAGCCACAAGCTTAACATCTATGCTTCGTGTCTTCAAAACACGGAAGTACACACTTCCTGAACTTTCTTCAATCTCAGATGAAGCAAACTTTGATAGCGCATCTGCTTTAGCATTTTCTTCCCTTGGAATGTGTTCAACATGGCATTCATTAAATTGGGTCATCACAGCCCTTACTAGGCGAACATACTTAGCCATCGTATCATCCCTTGCCTCAAATTCTCCCTTTACCTGGGATATGATCAGCTTCGAGTCTCCACGGACCTTTAAGTTTTTGACTCTAAGTGTCCCAGCTAGACCAAGGCCAGCAATCAGGGCTTCATACTCTGCCTCATTGTTTGTGGTTGGGAAGTCTAGCTTCATGGCATACTCAATTAAGAATCCATCAGGGCTTTGCAAAACCAACCCTGCTCCACTGGAATTTGTTTTTGATGCTCCATCAAAATAGAGAACCCAATATTCTTTCTCCTTGTCCCCATTGTCGACTCCCTTGTCTTGAGGTATGGTATCTTCCTGCCCCCCGACTTCTTGGTTGGGTATGGTACATTCCACCACGAAGTCAGCTAGTGCCTGGGCTTTTATGGCCGTACGTGGCTTATACTTGAGATCGAACTCTCCCAACTCTATTGCCCACTTAATCAGTCTCCCACTTGCCTTGGGACTGTGAATGATATTTCTCAGTGGCTGATTTGTTAGCACTTCAATTTGGTGAGCTTGAAAATAAGGACGCAGCTTTCTTGAAGCCATTACCAAGGCTAAAGCGAATTTCTCAATGGCTGAATAATTCAACTCAGCACCATGCAAAATTTTGCTGACATAGTATACGGGTTTCTGGACTTTCAGTTCTTCCTTAACCAACACGGCGCTCAAGGCGCTCTCTGAAACAGCCAAGTACAAGAATAAAACTTCATTCAGAACTGGCTTGGCCAACAACGGGGCCTGGCCCATATACTTCTTTAACTCTTTAAATGCCTTCTGATTTTCCTCACTCCATACAAAGTCTTTGATGTTCTTCAGTGACTTGAAAAATGACAAGCACTTGTCTCCTGACTTGGAGATGAATCGTCCTAATGCAGCAACCCTTCCTGTGAGCTTCTGAACATCCTTGACAGTTTTGGGGGGTTCCATGTCCAGGATTGCCTTTATTTTATCGGGATTTGCCTCAATTCCCCTCTTCGAGACCATCAATCCCAAGAATTTTCCAGATCCTACTCCGAAAGCACACTTCGTCGGATTCAACATCATCTTGTGGTACCTCAGGACCTCAAAAGCTTCCCTTAAATGGGCTATATGATCAGTCTTTACTAGACTCTTGACTAACATGTCATCAACATAGACTTCCATAGTCTTACCAATAAGATCCTTAAAAATTCTATTCACCAACCTTTGATAGGTGGCTCCTGCATTCTTGAGACCAAACGCCATAACAAGATAACCATAAACACCAAAGTCAGTGATAAATGATACCTTTGAAATATCATCCTTATGCATTTTGATCTGGTTGTATCCGCTAAACCCATCCATGAAACTCAGCATCTCATGTCCAGCGGTGGCATCAATCAAAGTATCAATTCTAGGCAGCGGAAAACAATCTTTGGGGCATGCATCATTCAGATCGGTGAAGTCTATACACATCCTCCACTTTCCATTAGCCTTCTTCACCATTACAGGGTTTGCTAACCACTCCGGAAATTGAATCTCCTCAATGAAACCAGCCTCTAAGAGCTTTTCCACTTCCTGCTTTATAGCCTCTTGTCTTTCCGGGGCAAAATTTCTTTTCTTTTGTTTCACTGTCTTCCGGCTTGGATCTACGTTTAGCTTGTGAGTAATTAACTCCGGGTCTATGCCTGGCATATCAGCTGCTGACCATGCAAACACATCACTATTTTCTTGCAAAAATTTCACTAACTTCCCTCTAAGGGGCTCCTCTAATGTGGCTCCAATGAAAGTCGTCCTCTCAGGATTCTCGGGGTCTAAAGGAACCGAGACCAATTCTTCTGCTGGCCTTCCTCTATTCTCATCATTTTCTCGAACATCCATATCTTCAATAGGAAGAACCTGCCCCCCGACTCCATCTGCCCTCAAAGAGGCCACATAACAGCTTCTAGCCATTTTTTGATCTCCTCTTTCTTCTCCAATCCCGTTTCGGGTGGGAAACTTCATGACTGAATGGTAGGAAGAGGGGACTGGCTTGAAGGCATGTATCCCTGTTCTCCCCATGATAGCATTATAAGTTGAACTAGCCTTTACCACCACGAAATCCAGCATCTGCGTTGCTTGCCTTGGCTCCGTACCTATGGTGGTTGGCAATTTGATTATCCCTTCCACAGGACATTCCACTCCAGCAAATCCATATATCGGCATGTCGGTTGGTGTTAACTGGGAGTCGTTATACCCCATCCTTAGAAAGGTGTCGTGGAGCAAGATATCCACAGAAGCACCATTATCCACAAGGACCCTCTTAACCGGGCTATTTCCTATTATTGGTGTTATGACCAGCGGGTCGTCATGGGGAAACTTCACACCCTCTAGGCCGGAATCATCAAAAGCCAATGTTACTTCTGTCCTGGCCCTCTTCGGGGCTTCTCCAACAATATGCATAACCTCTCTAGTATATGCCTTTCTGGAATTTTTGGACAATCCAGCAGCAGTTGGACCTCCAAAGATCGTGTTTATCACAGGCCCTCGAGGTCTCGGCCCTCCATAAATGGTGTTTATAACTGGTCCTCTAGGCTGGGGATTTCGCCCCTGATCGCCTTGGTCCCTCCTACGATCTTCAAAGTTCTTCCTTCCATTATTATTTCTGTCCCCTCCATCTCCAGTATACTTGTTCAATCTTCCTTTTCGAATCAAAAACTCAATTTCATCTTTCAATTGCCTACACTCATCGGTGTCATGGCCAACATCTTTGTGAAACCTGCAATACTTGCCCTTATCTAGCTTGGCGGGATCAGCCTTCAAGGGCTTAGGCCAGTGAATATCTCTGTCTTTCTCAATCTCCATCAAAATCTGACTTCTAGGAGCATTCAGCTTAGCGTATTCAGTGAACTTTTGCCCATGTCCTCCCTTCTTGGGGGTTGAATCAGGGTTTTGTTCGGTTCTAGGATATTTGTCCTTAGCGATATACTCCAAATCAGTTTTTCGTTTCTTGCCTCCAGTGGGCTCATTACTTACTACGGTCTTCCTCATACTTTCTTCAACCTTGATATACTTCCCTGCCCTCTCTTGGAGCTGCAACATGCTCTCAGGGGGTCGTTTGGCCAAAGACATCTTGAAAAACTCATCCCTAGTTCCTTGTTGCAGTGCTATCATGGCTACCTTATCATCAAGGTCCGGGACTTTTAAAGCCTCCTTTGTAAAACGATTCAGGTAATCTCTTAAGGATTCCTTAGCTCCCTGCACAAGACTCATAAGAGATGCTGAACTTTTCTCATGGACTCTTCCACTGATGAATTGCTTAATAAAAGCCTGACTTAATTCTCTGAATGATCCAATAGAATTTGGGGGTAGGCGACTGTACCATCTTTGAGCCATACCCGACAGGGTTTGAGGGAAGGCCCGACATTTTATAGCATCATTCACGGGTTGCAGCAGCAGTGCGTTAGAGAATGTCCTAACATGATTAGCGGGGTCTCCCGTGCCATCATAGGCTTTGATAGTGGGCATCTTGAATTTCCTTGAGATATGGGCATTCATTATTTCTTCTGTGAAGGGTGGAGTTGGATCATCAGGATCTCCAAGGGGAAGGAGATTGCTTGGATCAGTTCTTGGGACAGCAGCCCTTCTTCTTACCGGACCATCCAGGTCTATGATAGGAGGAGGATTTCTCCCCCTAGGAGGCATGTGGGGTCTGGTGGCTTGGTGAGCCTCCAAATCACGCCTCAGCCTTTGGATTTCAGCCTCATGAGCCCTGATCTTTTCCTGCACTTCTTGGGGATTCGCCCCTGGGGTGCTTTGGGGGCGTTGCCTTCCATCGGTCATTGGCTCTTTTCCAGGACGCCTCCTTCTCGGGGCTACTTCATCATCCGAAGATTCGGAGTCTCTCTCAGTGTATGGACCAGAAAATTCCCGATCCTCAGGGATAGGATCCAAACCTCGTATATAGGGGGGCGACCGCCCTCGTGCTTCGCTTCGCCCAGCATATCCGCTTCCTCCAACCTCAGGGTGAAGGGGCATCCCATAAGGGGGTTAGTAGTAACAATAGTTGAATATTCATACCCGACGGGTCGAGAATTCATAGGTATATGTATTTGTTGAACTTGAGGATTCGTACCTTGAATCGGGGGAGTTGTCCCTTGTAGCTGGGGTTGAGTTGCCCCTGTCTGGGCTTCCTCCTGAGTAGATGCATAGGTTGAATGGGGAGGAACCTCCACGGTTGATGAAATCACCTGGGTTGTCTCTAATGGTGTTCCTTCCTCTAGAGCTCCAATTGTTCTCCGTGTTCTCGCCATGGTTGTTGTTGTGATTCCCACAGACGGCGCCAAATGTTGTGGATAAAAAACTAAGGTTATCACTTGTTGTATTTAATATTAAGATTCGGGAGCTCAAGGCCTTTAATGGCTGCTCTCGTGTTTCGTGACTCGATCTGCCTTTACGAGATGCCTACGTATCTCTGTGAATTAGAGAATCAAGCCAAAAAATGTAGTTCTGATTGGTGGGGGTGAGACCCCTTATATAGATGTTGGGAGTTCTTGAATTGGACTTGGTATAGGAGACTTGGTGGGCAAGTCTCATAATTAGAATGGACTTTGGAGTCCTAGGTAGTAGGAAACTGATTCCTTATCCTTTTAGGTTCCCTTGAGGCTAATCTCCAAGGATTTATATCCTTATCGGGACTCTTTTCAACATCTGATTTGTCCCTTATTAATTAATTACGAAATTAATTAATAATCAGGGCTTTTGGGCCTTTTTTATTCCATCAGGCCTGATCTGGTCCATCAGGCTTAACCTTTCTGGTCTGAGTATCATATATCTTTTTATTGGGCCTAGCAGCCCACAGTTTGTACAATTAATGCAGTATTTAATTATACAATCATAATTTATTTATCCCTATCACGTATTTTATTTCGTATCAAAATCATTTACAGATAGTTAATTATATAATTTTCAGAGAAAAACCCTAATTACATAAACTGTTCTAAGAATCAAACAGCAAAACGAAGGCGTTACCGATCTCTGTTTTTAAAGCTTGAGTAACCAAAACGAAGGATTTGAGGTGTTCTATTAGATTCTGAGCTTTATTTCACTGCAGAAATCAAGGGTATTTTTCTAAAAATTTATTTATTTTCGAATTTATTTTATTAAAAATATGAATTTTTGTTCGGATGATTGTTTGTATGATTTGATGATTGCATGTTGTAGAGCTTGTTTTCCTGATGATTTTCATATGTCATACGTCTGATTTGGAGTTCAATAACATGCTCAAAAGTGGGTTTAATTTTCGAATTTCAAAATTAGGGTTTATAACCCGTATGAATGTTTTCAATTGAAATTTGGGGGTTTTTGATTCAGGGGTTATTAGCTGTTGATTTATAGTGGGTTTTGTTCCTTATAAAATTTGCAATCGATTGATATATAGCTCGTTAACAGAGGATGCTTGAATCGAAGGGAGTTGTGTTTTAAAGATTTGCGATGTTCGCCGGAAACCGGCGATGTTCTTGGCCAATTTCCGGCCAGATCAGGGATGATTAGAATGTTTTGAATGCATGAACAAGTTCCTGGTGTTGTGTAGTGTTGATCTGGAGGTGTTGGTGGGGTGAGGACGCCGGGATCGTCTTCTCCGGCCACCCCCGATTTTCCGGCGACTGAAACTGCAAAATTGCAGTTTAGTCCCTGTATTTGTGAAGATGGTGAAGTTTAGTCCCTGTAGTTTGCAAAGTTTTCAAAAATAGGATTCCTGTTTATAAAATGTTTAAAAATCATATTTCCTATTTATTTTTATTATAAAAATTCATTTTTAATTTCTGAAAATTCTGAAAATTATTATTTTAATTCCGAAAATTATTTTTAATTCACAAATAAATCTGAATTAATTAGTTAATTAATTTCAGTTAATTTATAATTGATTAATTGGTCAATTAATTCGAAAATTAATTGATTAATTGATTTAATTAATTATTAATTGATTTTAATTAGTAATTTAATTAGATTTAATTATTTAAAAATGATTTAAAAATTCTGAAAAATAGTTTCGAGCTTTAAAATATTATTCTAAATTATTTCTAAGGCTCGATAATTATTCTAAAATTGTTTCGGAACAAGAATTGGCCAACCGAACCCTGTTTATTATTCCGAAATTGATCCAACGACCCGTTTTAATTCTGAAAAATATTTTAAAAATCATTTTAAATACCCGAAATCATATTTATGACCCGAGACTTCTTTATAGATGATATGTCATTGATTAAGTGATGTATTATGTGTTATACGTGACCTGTTGTTTGACTATCGGTCTATATATTCGGTGTTTACTTGGTTATTGCATAGATTTCAATCCGTTAATCGGATTTGGGTAAAACGAAGGGTAGATAGAAGTATGTGTTAAATAGAATCCTGTGAGTTGATGATTGATAGATGCTTATGATATGTGAGCAGAAGAGGCAAGGCGTAGGAAAGGGAAACAGGTAGTTGAGGAGTAAGACGATTGTGATTGAAAGCAAGTGCAGGATAGTAAGCTAATATCAGGCAAATGTTCTGAACTTTCTCGAGATATTGTAATTCTTGATAGTCTTGTTGACATTGTAAGTGCTTTGAAGCACGGAAACCTAAATCCTGATTTCAGTTATTGTTCTTGAGCTATGAACCATATTCTTTCTAAGCCATTGATTATTGTAAACCCAAACACGAACCACAAATCTACGATACTACTCCACAAATACATACAAACTAAATACCAGACACTGAACTGAATTATTATATACTCAATCCATGATATCTTATGCTTTGAAAGACCAAATCCTTGAAACCCTGAACCGTTGTTTCCTTTGTTATCCAATTCTTTCATTACCCAACATTCAAGCTTTGAAAGTACCTTGTTGATCCTTACAAGGATTGAAA
This sequence comes from Apium graveolens, assembly GCF_009905375.1. Taxonomy (NCBI): domain Eukaryota; kingdom Viridiplantae; phylum Streptophyta; class Magnoliopsida; order Apiales; family Apiaceae; genus Apium; species Apium graveolens. The sequence continues at coordinate 71,200,693 of NC_133652.1, read as the reverse complement.
CCCTTTCATTGTTAAACATTTATTGTTGTTAATGATTTCTGATAGGAATAAATAAATTATGATTAAATACTGCAAGGTGTGGGCTGCTAGGCCCAATAAAAGATATATGATACTCAGACCGGAAAGGTTAAGCCTAATGGACCAGATCAGGCCTGATGGAATAAAGAAGGCCCAAAAGCCCTGATTATTAATTAATTTCGTAATTAATTAATAAGGCAAAAATCAGCTATTGAGAAGGGTCCCGGTAAGGATATAAATCCTTATAGATTATCCTCAAGGGGACCTAAAAGGATAAGGAATCAGTTTCCTACTATTTAGGACTCCTAAGTCCATTCTAATTATGAGACTTGCCCACCAAGTCTCCTATACCAAGTCCAATTCAAGGACTCCCAACACCTATATAAGGGGCCTCACCCCAAAGATCAGAACTAGATTTTTTGGCTTGATTCTCTAATTCACAGAGATACGTAGGCATCTCGTAAAGGCAGAGTTAAGCTACAAAACACGAGAGCAGCCATTAAAGGCCTTGAGCTCCCGAACCTTAGCAATAAATACAGCAAATAATAACCTTAGTTTTTTATCCATAACATTTGGCACCGTCTGTGGGAAAGCACAACAACAACCATGGCGAGAACACGGAGAACAATTGGAGCTCTGGAGGAAGGAACACCATCAGGGACAACTCAGGTAATTTCGTCAACCGTGGAGGTTCCGCCCCATTCGACTTATGCATCTACTCAGGGGGATGCCCAGATAGGGGGAACTCAACCTCAGCCACAAGGGACAACTCCCTCGATTATTCAAGGTACGAATCCTCAAGTTCAACAAGTACATATACCTGTGAATTCTCGACCCGTCGGGTATGAATATTCAACTGTTGTTACTACTAACCCCCCTTATGGGATGCCCCTTCGCCCTGAGGTTGGAGGAAGCGGATATGCTGGGCGAGGCGAAGCACGAGGGCAGTCACCCCCCTATATACGAGGTTTGGGTCTTATTCCTGAGGATCGGGAATTTTTTGGTCCTTACACTGAGAGAGACTCCGAATCTTCGGATGATGAAGTGGCCCCGAGAAGGAGGCGTCCTGGAAAAGAGCCAATGGCCGATGGAAGGCAACGCCCCCAAAGCACCCCAGGGGCGAATCCCCAAGAAGTGCAGGAAAGGATCAGGGCTAATGAGGCTGAAATCCAAAGGCTGAGGCGTGATTTGGAGGCTCACCAGGCCACCAGACCCCAGATACCTCCTAGGGGGAGAAATCCTCCTCCTGTCATAGACCTGGATGGTCCGGTAAGAAGAAGGGCTGCTGTCCCAAGAACTGATCCAAGCAATCTCCTTCCCCTTGGAGATCATGATGATCCAACTCCACCCTTCACAGAAGAGATAATGAATGCCCATATCTCAAGGAAATTTAAGATGCCCACTATCAAAGCCTATGATGGCACGGGAGACCCCGCTAATCATGTTAGGACATTCTCTAATGCACTGCTGCTGCAACCCGTGAATGATGCTATAAAGTGTCGGGCCTTCCCTCAAACCCTGTCGGGTATGGCTCAAAGATGGTACAGTCGCCTGCCCCCAAATTCTATTGGATCGTTCAGAGGAAGAGTCCATAAGAAAAGTTCAGCATCTCTTATGAGTCTTGTGCAGGGAGCTAAGGAATCCTTGAGAGATTACCTGAATCGTTTTACAAAGGAGGCTTTAAAAGTCCCAGACCTTGATGATAAGGTAGCCATGATAGCACTGCAACAAGGAATTAGGGATGAGTTTTTCAAGATGTCTTTGGCCAAACGACCCCCTGAGAGCATGTTGCAGCTCCAAGAGAGGGCAGGGAAGTATATCAAGGTTGAAGAAAGTATAAGGAAGACCGTAGTAAGTAATGAGCCCACTGGAGGCAAGAAGCGGAAAGCTGATTTAGAATATATTGCAAAGGACAAATATCCTAGAACCGAACAAAACCCTAATTCAACCCCCAAGAAGGGAGGACCTGGGCAAAAGTTCACTAAATACGCTAAGCTGAATGCTCCCAGAAGTCGGATTTTGATGGAGATTGAGAAAGACAGAGATATTCGTTGGCCTAAGCCCTTGAAGGCTGATCCCGCCAAGCTAGATAAGGGCAAGTATTGCAGGTTTCACAAAGATGTTGGCCATGACACCGATGAGTGTAGGCAATTGAAAGATGAAATTGAGTTTTTGATTCGAAAAGGAAGATTGAACAAGTATACTGGAGATGGAGGGGACAGAAATAATAATGGAAGGAAGAACTTTGAAGATCGTAGGAGGGACCAAGACGATCAAGGGCGGAATCCCCAACCTAGAGGGCCGGTTATAAATGCAATTTTTGCAGGACCGCGACGCCCTCGAGGGCCAGTGATAAACACGATCTTTGGAGGTCCAACTGCTGCTGGATTGTCCAAAAATTCCAGAAAGGCATATACTAGGGAGGTTATGCATATTGTTGGAGAAGCCCCGAAGAGGGCCAGGACAGAAGTAACATTGGCTTTTGATGATTCCGACCTAGAGGGTGTGAAGTTTCCCCATGACGACCCGCTGGTCATAACACCGATAATAGGAAATAGCCCGGTTAAGAGGGTTCTTGTGGATAATGGTGCTTCTGTGGATATCTTGCTCCACGACACCTTTCTAAGAATGGGGTATAACGACTCCCAGTTGACACCAACCGACATGCCGATATATGGATTTGCTAGAGTAGAATGTCCTGTGGAAGGGATAATCAAATTGCTAACCACCATAGGTACGGAACCAAGACAAGCAACGCAGATGCTGGATTTCGTGGTGGTAAAGGCTAGTTCAACTTATAATGCTATCATGGGGAGAACAGGGATACATGCCTTCAAGGCAGTCCCCTCTTCCTACCATTCAGTCATGAAGTTTCCCACCCGAAACGGGATTGGAGAAGAGAGAGGAGATCAAAAAATGGCTAGAAGCTGTTATGTGGCCTCTTTGAGGGCAGATGGAGTCGGGGGGCAGGTTCTTCCTATTGAAGATATGGATGTTCGAGAAAATGATGAGAATAGAGGAAGGCCAGCAGAAGAATTGGTTTCAGTTCCTTTAGACCCCGAGAATCCTGAGAGGATGACTTTCATTGGAGCCACATTAGAGGAGCCCCTTAGAGGGAAGTTAGTGAAATTTTTGCAAGAAAATGGTGATGTGTTTGCATGGTCAGCAGCTGATATGCCAGGCATAGACCCGGAGTTAATTACTCACAAGCTAAACGTGGATCCAAGCCGGAAGATAGTGAAACAAAAGAAAAGAAATTTTGCCCCGGAAAGACAAGAGGCTATAAAATAGGAAGTAGAAAAGCTCTTAGAGGCTGGTTTTATTGAGGAGATTCAATTTCCGGAGTGGTTAGCAAACCCTGTAATGGTGAAAAAGGCTAATGGAAAGTGGAGGATGTGTATAGACTTCACCGATCTGAATGATGCATGCCCCAAAGACTGTTTTTCGCTGCCTAGAATTGATACTTTGATTGATGCCACTGCTGGACATGAGATGCTGAGTTTCATGGATGGATTTAGCGGATACAACCAGATCAAAATGCATAAGGATGACATTCCAAAGGTATCATTTATCACTGACTTTGGTGTTTATTGTTATCTTGTTATGGCGTTTGGTCTCAAGAATGCAGGAGCCACCTATCAAAGGTTGGTGAATAGAATTTTTAAGGATCTTATTGGTAAGACTATGGAAGTCTATGTTGATGACATGCTAGTCAAGAGTCTAGTAAAGACTGATCATATAGCCCATTTAAGGGAAGCTTTTGATGTCCTGAGGTACCACAAGATGATGTTGAATCCTACGAAGTGTGCTTTCGGAGTAGGATCTGGAAAATTCTTGGGACTGATGGTCTCAAAGAGGGGAATTGAGGCTAACCCGGATAAAATAAAGGCGATCCTGGACATGGAACCACCAAAAACTGTTAAGGATGTTCAGAAGCTTACAGGAAGGGTTGTTACGCTAGGACGATTCATCTCCAAGTCGGGGGACAAGTGTTTGTCATTCTTCAAATCGCTAAAGAGCATCGAAGACTTTGTATGGAGTGAGGAAAACCAGAAGGCATTTGAAGAGTTAAAGAAGTATATGGCCCAGGCCCCGTTGTTGGCCAAGCCAGTTCTGAGTGAAATTTTATTCTTGTACTTGGCTGTTTCAGAGAGCGCCTTGAGCGCGGTGTTGGTTAAGGAGGAATTGAAAGTCCAGAAACCCGTATACTATGTCAGTAAAATTTTGCATGGTGCCGAGTTGAATTATTCAGCTATTGAGAAATTTGCTTTAGCCTTGGTAATGGCTTCGAGAAAACTGCGTCCTTATTTTCAGGCTCACCAGATTGAGGTGCTAACAAATCAGCCCCTGAGAAATATCATTCACAGTCCCAAGGCAAGTGGGAGGTTGATTAAGTGGGCAATAGAGCTGGGAGAGTTCGATCTCAAGTATAAGCCACGTACGGCAATAAAAGCCCAGGCACTAGCTGACTTCGTGGTGGAATGTACCATACCCAACCAAGAAGCCGGGGGGCAGGAAGATGCCATACCTCAAGACAAGGGAGTCGATGATGGGGGCAAAGAGAAGGATGATAAAGAATATTGGGTTCTCTATTTTGATGGGGCATCAAAAACGAACTCCAGTGGAGCAGGATTGGTTTTGCAAAGCCTTGATGGGTTCTTAATTGAGTATGCTATGAAGCTAGACTTTCCAACCACAAATAATGAGGCAGAGTATGAAGCCCTGATAGCTGGCCTTGGTCTAGCTGGGACACTTAGAGTCAAAAACTTAAAGGTCCGTGGAGACTCGAAGCTGATCATATCCCAGGTAAAGGGAGAATTTGAGGCAAGGGATGATACGATGGCTAAGTATGTTCGCCTAGTAAGGGCTGTGATGACCCAATTTAATGAATGCCATGTTGAACACATTCCAAGGGAAGAAAATGCTAAGGCAGATGCGCTATCAAAGTTTGCTTCATCTGAGATAGAAGAAAGTTCAGGAAGTGTATACTTCCGTGTATTGAAGACACGAAGCATAGATGATAAGCTTGTGGCTCCCATAGGCCTGGGGATGTCATGGATTGATCCCATCAAGGCTCACATTCAGACCGGTTGGTTGCCAAGTGATGCAACTGAAGCACGGAACTTAACTATTCGAGCACTAAGGTACTCTTTGATAGATGGGATTCTGTATAAAAGATCTTTCGTGGTTCCTTACTTAAGGTGTCTCAGGCCCGATGAGGCACGCTTGGCTCTTGAGGAAGTGCATGAAGGTATTTGTGGGCAACACCTGGGGGGAAGGGCCTTGGCTCATAAGATAACCCGTTTAGGCTTCTATTGGCCAGAAATGATGGCTGATGCCAAAGAATATGTGAAGAAGTGTGATCACTGTCAGAAGTATGCACCAGTTGTTAGACAACCCCCCGAGATGCTGACCTCTATCAACTCCCCAATTCCCTTTGCTATGTGGGGGATGGATATTCTAGGGCCTTTCCCTATGGCCACGGCACAAAGGAAGTTTCTGATTGTAGCCATTGATTATTTCACTAAGTGGATTGAAGCCAAGCCCTTGGCCAAAATCACAACTAAGCAGGTTGCACAATTCCTGTGGGAAAACATTATGTGCCGATATGGAATTCCCCGTATCCTCGTCACTGACAATGGAACACAATTCAACAATGAGGAATTCAAGAAGTATTGTGAAGAAAATGAAATTGAGTTACGGTTCACCTCTGTGGCTCACCCGCAAGCCAATGGGCAAGCGGAGGTAGCAAATCGGATAATCCTGGATGGACTACGGAAGAGGATCGAGAAGTCAAGAAATAATTGGGTGGATGAGATACTTCCAATACTATGGGCCTATAGGACTACCTGTAGAGTCACGACTGGAGCAACTCCCTTCATGTTGGCATATGGGGCAGAAGCAGTTGTTCTCGTGGAGATATCACATTCTTCTCCAAGAATTCAAGCTTTCAATGCTGGGGAAAATGAGGAAGGGCAAAGGTTGGCGCTGGACTTAATTGATGAAGTGTGAGATAAGGCACATGCAAAGATAGTAGAGTATCAGAAAAAGGCTTCATTCTACTACAACCTAAGGGTTAAAGAAAGGTTCTTCAAACAGGGTGACCTAGTCTTGAGGAAGGTGGAAGCTTCTGGTGTAGGGCAGAAGGGGAAACTTGCCCCAAATTGGGAAGGGTCATACAAAGTCAAGAGAGTTCAGGGTAGAGGAACCTACAAGCTAGAGACTATGGATGGCTTTGAAGTCCCGAGAACTTGGCATGCGCAAAACCTGAAGGTTTACTATGTGTAAAGCCATTAAACATGATTCTCACTTGACAAGTAGGTTGAAAAGCACCTTGAAGCTTTGATTGCTTAGGATTTACATGTTTTAGCTTTATTTTTAGGAGTGGTGTAAGGGATGAACCTCAAGAGTTGCCGTAAACCTGTTTTACAATTGTTTAGTTCATCTTATTATAGAACTATTTGATTCGTATTATTATATGATCAAGTTTGCTTATCTATTTTAGTACAAGTACGGGTAAAATAGGAGATAGTTTTTAAAGCTAGCAAGCTAACAGTACAAGTACTTGAAAAGGATAGTAGAAAAGCAAACAAATAACTTAAAATAGCATAATAAGCCCCGAAGGGTAATAAGTTCTGAATACGATTAATACATAGAAAGCCACAATGGGCCAAACAAGAAAAACAAAATACTTAAAGATCCTTGAAGAAGTCATCATCGATGTTTCCTTCATCGGCAGTAGAAGAAGGAACTGGCACAGGATCAGCACCTCGAGGAGAAACAGCTGCGGCCTCAGCAGAAGTAGTAAGAGTAGGAGAAAGAGGGATATCATCAAGAAGAGGCTCTTTCCCAGGAATATCAGGGACTGGATAGGCAGTGAGAGTCACCTCCGGAATCTTCTTCCCAATCTCCTCTACTATCTGCTCCCAACAGCTAGAAAAGGTCTCCGGGAAGTTAGCATCGTACTCAGCGTTTAGGACATCCTGAAAGTCCTGAGATGCCTTATACTCAGCTATCACCTCAGCTCGAGCCCTTTGAGCATCCAGCTCCAGCTTACGAACTTTCTCCTTTTCATCTGCCAGCTCCTTCTCTACCTCACGGAAACGAGTGAAGTTGGCCTCGGAAGCCTTGAGGTACCTATCCCTGTCTCTCTCAGCAATAGTTAGGCTGGTCCTCACATCCTTCAAATTGTGAAGGGCAGCCTGGAGATAGGTATTCATCTATACAAACATATCAAAGTACAGTAAGTAAAAAAAAACAGTTAAAAAAGGAAGAGGCTTACAGAAGCCACGGCCTGAGCACCCAGACGCTCAATCTGTAGGTCATCAGAAGACTCTATAATCTCAGCCCTGTCACGAGGCGTGATCACACTCTCAGACCAAACGGCGGCAGCCTCGGAACTCCCTACCACCGTGTCCCTCCTCGGAAGGCCCCAAGTGACGGTGAAAGGAGAGGTATCTTCATCAAGGCTAAGAAGCCTCTGGGATAAAAAGGTAGGGACGGCCTCCTGAACTGTGACTGAAGGGCCATCACCAATCCTAACCCGCTTGTCGCGGTGGGTCTCAACAGCAGAGCCCTTGGCAGCACGGGCCTCCCGCTTCTTGAAGATCGTGTCCAAAGCTACCCTAGCTGCAGGCAAATACAGGCACATAAGAAGAAGGACAAATAGAGAATGGAGAAAATGGAACAAAAAGGGGAAAGAAATACCCTCGGGACCAAGGTCACTTAGACCTAAACCTTGCAAATTACCCTCTGAAAGGATGAGAGCGCAATGGTGCAAGTTATCAGCAATAATGGCCTTGATGGCCGTATCCTCATCTATCCCCAATTTTAGGTCTCTTAAAGACCCGTCTATACTTTTTGAGAAGTCGGGCCTGAAAAAATGGTCCCAACCCTCCTCGAAATCCAGAAATACATAAAACCACTCACTCTTCCATGTTGGATATGAGTCGGGGTTGGTGCCAGAAATAAAGCAGGAACGGGCCAAGGATCTATGAACTATTTTGACCCATCCTTGGTCCTCAGAAGCATTTACAAATTTAAATAAATAACGAAAGACACAAACATTTGGCTCAAAACCGTGTTTACGAGATTGGGCCATATAACAGTGAATAAAACGCCAAGAGTTGGGTGTGAGTTGGGTCGGACAGACTCGGGCCTCAGCCAAAAGGCGAAAAACAAAGGGATGAGGAGGTAGGCAAAAACCAGCATAGAAGGTTTCCTTATAGACCCGAATGGCCCCAGGCTTTGGGTAGCAGGCCCTATCATTTGGGCCTGGAGCCTCGGCCCTATAAGGGTGAGAAATGCCAAAAAGGCGGGCTATGGTACCTACTTGATATGGACCAAATCTAGAAGGATAATTATATGAATCTAAGTGTAACATGTTAGGAAAGGCTTGCCCGAATTCGGTTAAAAGATCCCTAAGAGAAATAACTGAGGAATGTACAAGAGATTTTTTACCTCGGCTGGCCCTAGAGGGACGGGCGACAGCTTGGGGGACATGGGAGTGAGATGAATCAGAATCCGCCATGGATGAAGACAAAAACCCAGGAAGCTCTTGAAGGTAAGTGAAGAAGATGAAGATTCAAACGGAATCTTCAAAATAAGCCCAGAAAGCGGTGGAGTAGAAAGCCGAAAATCGCTTTGAGGTGGCGATTCTTGAGAGACTAATTGCAGAATAGAAGTTAAGAGATTTTTGTGAAAGTAAAGTGTGAGAAATGAACTCACACTCCACCTCTTATATAGAAGAACTTAAGGATGCACAAACGTGCCTGTGCCTAAAAAAAAGGCGGGAAGCCCATAAAATTTGAATTTTGAAAAGATTTGCAATCAAAAATCAAAGTTCATTGAATGAATCAAGGCTCGAAAAGCCTCAACAACGCCTAGGATGCATTGTCCCTAGCCGTTGTTAGAAGTGTGGCTCCTAGGCGTGGTCCAACAACGCCCAGGAAGCATCAAGCCTCAACAACGCCTAGGATGCATTGTCCCTAGCCGTTGTTAGAAGTGTGGCTCCTAGGCGTGGCCAACAATGCCCAGGAAGCATCAGTCTTCAACAACGCCCAGGGTGCATTGTCCCTAGCCATTGTTAGAAGTGTGGCTCCTAGGCGTGGTCCAACAACGCCCAGGAAGCATCTGTCTTCAACAACGCCCAGGGTGCATTGTCCCTAGCCGTTGTTAGAAGTATGGCTCCTAGGCGTGGTCCAACAACGCCCAGGAAGCATCAGTCTTCAACAACGCCCAGGGTGCATTATCCCTAGCTGTTGTCAGAATGTATGTCTCCTAGGCGTGGTACTAAACCTGTCTCCTAGGCGTGGGTGCACAACGTCTAGGATCTATGAATGCATCGGCCTCCAACAACGCCCAGGACGCAAGTTTCCTAGATGTTGTTAGGAAACTGTCTCCTAGGCATGGATCAACAACGCCCAGGAAGCATCAGCCTCCAACAACGCCCAGGACGCAAGTTTCCTAGACGTTGTTAGGAAACTGTCTCCTAGGCGTGGATCAACAACGCCTAGGATGTATTGAGCAGCAAAAGTTCTATTATTTAATCAGAAAATTAGGGAAAATCCAGAAATTAAAGGAAAAATCCCAGAAAATTAGGGAAAATCCAGAAATTAAAGGAAAAATCCCAGAAAATTAGGGAAAAATCCAGAAATTAAAGGAAAAATCCCAGAAAATTAGGGAAAATCCAGAAATTAAAGGAAAAATCCCAGAAAATTAGGGAAAATCCCGGAAATAAGGGAAAAATTCCTGGAATTAAGATAATTCCTGAATAAAAGGAAAATTGATTATAAATGTGTAGGTCGCTCCACACTTTACACGAAAATGAAACCCTGTAAGGGAATAAACAGACATAACTTCTGCGAAACCTAATCAATGTTTCCCAAAAGTTGGGGGGCAAATGATAGGAATAAATAAATTATGATTAAATACTGCAAGGTGTGGGCTGCTAGGCCCAATAAAAGATATATGATACTCAGACCGGAAAGGTTAAGCCTGATGGACCAGATCAGGCCTGATGGAATAAAGAAGGCCCAAAAGCCCTGATTATTAATTAATTTCGTAATTAATTAATAAGGCAAAAATCAGCTATTGAGAAGGGTCCCGGTAAGGATATAAATCCTTATAGATTATCCTCAAGGGGACCTAAAAGGATAAGGAATCAGTTTCCTACTATTTAGGACTCCTAAGTCCATTCTAATTATGAGACTTGCCCACCAAGTCTCCTATACCAAGTCCAATTCAAGGACTCCCAACATCTATATAAGGGGCCTCACCCCAAAGATCAGAACTACGTTTTTTGGCTTGATTCTCTAATTCACAGAGATACGTAGGCCTCTCGTAAAGGCAGAGTTAAGCTACGAAACACGAGAGCAGCCATTAAAGGCCTTGAGCTCCCGAACCTTAGCAATAAATACAGCAAATAATAACCTTAGTTTTTTATCCATAACAATTTCGGTTATTGTTTATATTTGCATATTCTGTTATTATGCTAGAATTGGATTATTTTTATAAAATTGTGGACCAGATTCGTGGTCAGACCATATAATGGTCAAGTTAGGCCAATGTGTGCCTTAGATCCAGTAGTTAGAGCAATGCTGTATGCCTTGCTCGGGGTTAGTGCGTGACTGATCAACAGCCTAACCTTGGTTTTTAAATTAAAAGTATAATATCCAATTCTAAATCATAATCCATTGTTCACTTGATATCATAACCATATTCACCTGATGATCATTATTCTCAGTTTTGTCATTGTGACTTGCTGAGCTAGTTAGCTCATTTGTGCGATGTTGTTTGTATTCTTTCCAGTTAAAAAAGAACCAATTGGTAAAGAGGATCCCCAGTTCAGCGCGAGAGCTAGGGGTTCAGGTTGAGAAAACTAAGCTAGTAGGCTTCTTTTGGAATAATTTAAGTTTGTAAAAGTTTGTAATAATGTTTAATACTCAGTTTGAATTTAAAATAGTTGGGATTTGAACGGTTTGTAATATATTAGTGTGTTTGGCTTGTGTGCATACTTTAACCTGTTGCGGTCCGTGGTGGTTGGTAAGTAGGGTCATTGCATATATTATTATTATCTTTATTATTGTTATAAGCAGGTTATAATTAAGGTGTGTGTGTGGACCCCAAACTTCTGACCCGGGTTTGGAGGGCGCCACACTAAAAATCAAGAAAACACATTCACCCCCTCTCAGTGTTGTATTCATTACCCAGTAAAGGTACCTGAAAATTATGAGATCTCACTGAGTTATGTACATAACGAAAAATTATTGGATCTTGGAAGTATTAAGGTTGATGATGTATATGTTTTTTCAGTAGCATGTGATATTATTATATATTCCGATCCTAAACCACAAAATATGGAAGAATATCGACAAAAAGATGACTGGCCAAAATGTAAAATTGCAATACAGGAAGAATGCAATCCTTGCGCAAGATAAATGTATTTGTACATGCAGTCCAAACACCAGCTGGTGTGATCCCCACCGAGAATAGATGGGTATTTGTATAAAAACAGAATGCGAGAAATAAAATTGTAAGATATAAGGCCCTACTGGTAGCCCGTGGATTCTCTCAAAGGCCTGGAATTTATTACTAGGAATCTTACTCTCCTGTGATGGATGATGTCACTTTTTATTTTCTGATGGGTATGGCTTGTATGGAAAGATTGGAAACACGTCTCATGACGTTGTTACAGCCTACCTTTATGGATCATCCGATAGTGATATTTATATGAAAATCCTTGAAGGATTAAAGATAGAGGAAACTAAGCCTCAAAATTTATACTCAGTTAAATTACAATGATCATTATATTACTTAAAATAGTATGGTCATATGTGTTATAATAGGCTTAGTGAATACTTATTGAATGTTGGATATGTTAATAATCAAGCATGTCTATATGTGTTTTTAAAAGGTCACAAGCTGGTTTTGTTATTATTGCGGTATATGCGGATGAATGATTTGAATATTATAGGTACTTCTGAAGATATTACTAACGCTGCTACTTATTTGAAAAATGAGTTTGAAATGAATTTTTTTGGCAAAACAAGATTTTGTTTAGGTATACAGCTGGAGTACTTATCTTTAGAAATATTTGTTCATCAGTCCGCTTATACAGACAAGATTCTTGATCGGTCCAACATGAACAAAGTTCATCCATTAACAACACCAATAGTTGTTTGATCACTCGAAAATGAAAAATATCTATTCCGACCAAGAAAAGAAGATGAGGATGTATTTGGGCCTGAAGTTCCATATCTTAGTGTAATTGGAGCTCTGATGTATCTTGTAAATAACACAAAACCTGATATTGCTTTAACTGTGAACCTATTGGCAAGATTCAGTTCTAATTCAACTAAAAGGCATTGGGATGAGATCAAACACATATTTAGATATCTTCGTGGGATAATTGATCTAGGGTTATTCTTTTCACATATATAATTCAAAATCATAGCTGATTGGATATGCAAATGTTGAATACATGTCAGATTATCATTTTGTATGATCACAGACAGGTTATTTATTTACCTATTGTGGTACCACTATCTCAAGGGGCAATTCACCAAGCCAAGGCTTGGAAGGTTGGACTGGAAGATGCCAACAAGAAGTTGGAGGAGGCCAATCAAAAAATTGAGGCCCTTGAAGCTCAATTGGCCTCTTCCACTTCTGACCTGGAGACGGCCCGGGCTGAAAATGTCATCTTGAAGGCGCAGAAGGAAAAAGCCTTTGATGGCTGGATGGACACTCAAGAATTCAAAGACTTGATGGTGGAGCATGACGCCCTTCTTCATCCTGTTAGCTATAAGGAAGGCTGGGACGCTGCTGTGGAGGCCATCCAGGATGAGTTTCCTGAGGTCCTTGAGCAGTCGCCCTTTCCTTGCCCAGTACGGGTTCCAGAGCTTGGAGGTGTTACTGAAAAGCTTGCTGGCATGATCAAGGATGAAGAGGAGGAAGATTCCTCCGAGGAGGAATTCGAGCCTGTCGCTAAGAAGGCCAGGGTGGAAGAATCTCCCAAAGCAGCGCCTCAACAGCCATCATCTCCTGCTGAGGGAACTTCTACAGGGACTTCGGAGGGGATGACCGAGACGTCCGAAGAAACGACTGAAAGTTCCGAAGAGACTTCGGATAGTGGTTCTGAGGAATCTCAGCCTTCCAAGGCCTAGCTTTTTATATATCTTCTTTTTGAACTTTATTTATATCAGAACTTGTTACCCTTCGGGGTTATGTTTTATACGTTGCTTTTCTTGCCTTTTTCTGTTTTAACTTTACAATCTTAATATGCATTTGAACCTTAAACATCCTTGGATTGAAATAATTTCAAGCTCTTTAATATGAAGTCTGGTTTTTCAAAACCTTACACAGCATGGGTTCGACCCTAATCAATAATAACTAAACATTGTAAATTCTACTAAAATTCTACGCAAGCAAAGCTTCCAGGTGCTTTTAAACCTATTTGTCACAATGACAAGTGAGAATCGTACTTAGCCTATCTTACACGTAGTAAACCTTCAGGTTTTGTGCATGCCAGGTCCTCGGGACTTCAAAACCATCCATAGTTTCCAGCTTGTAGGTTCCTCTACCCTGAACGCTCTTGACTCTGTACGGCCCTTCCCAATTTGGGGCGAGCTTTCCTTTCTGTCCAACACCAGAAGCCTCTATTTTTCTCAAAACTAGATCACCTTGTTTAAAAAACCTCTCTTTAACCCTTAAGTTGTAGTAGAATGAAGCTTTTTTCTGATATTCTACTATCTTTGCATATGATTTATCTCGTACTTCATCGATTAAATCCAGGGCTAACTTCTGCCCTTCTTCATTTTCTTTTTCATCAAAAGCCTGAATCCTTGGAGAGGAATGTGATATCTCCACGGGAACTACTACTTCTGCCCCATATGCCAACATGAAAGGAGTTGCATCTGTCGTGACTCTACAGGTAGTTCTATAGGCCCATAATATGGGAAGTATCTCATCCACCCAATTATTTCTTGACTTTTCGATCCTCTTCTTTAGTCCATCCAAGATTATCCGATTTGCTACCTCCGCTTGCCCATTGGCTTGCGGGTGAGCCACAGAGGTGAACCGTAACTCAATTTCATTTTCTTTGCAATACTTCTTGAATTCCTCGTTGTTGAATTGTGTTCCATTGTCAGTGACGAGGATACGGGGAATTCCATATCAGCACATAATGTTTTCCCACAGGAATTGTGCAACCTTCTTAGTTGTGATTTTGGCCAAAGGTTTGGCTTCGATCCACTTGGTGAAATAATCAATGGCTACAATCAGAAACTTCCTTTGTGCTGTGGCCATAGAAAAAGGCCCTAGAATATCCATCCCCCACATAGCAAAGGGAATAGGTGAGTTGATAGAGGTCAGCATCTCGGGGGGTTGTCTGGCGACTGGTGCATGCTTCTGACAGCGATCACACTTCTTTACATATTCTTTGGCATCAGCCATCATTTCTGGCCAATAGAAGCCTAAACGGGTTATCTTATGAGCCAAGGCCCTGCCCCCCAAGTGTTGCCCACAAATACCTCCATGCACTTCCTCAAGAGCTAAGCGTGCCTCATCGGGCCTGAGACACCTCAAGTAAGGAACCACGAAAGATCTTTTATATAGAATCCCATCTATCAAAGAGTACCTTAGTGCTCGAACAGTTAACTTTCGTGCCTCAATTGCATCGCTTGGCAACCAACCGGTCTGAATGTGAGCCTTGATGGGATCAATCCATGATGTCCCCAAGCCTACGGGAGCCACAAGCTTAACATCTATGCTTCGTGTCTTCAAAACACGGAAGTACACACTTCCTGAACTTTCTTCAATCTCAGATGAAGCAATAGCGCATCTGCTTTAGCATTTTCTTCCCTTGGAATGTGTTCAACATGGCATTCATTAAATTGGGTCATCACAGCCCTTACTAGGCAAACATACTTAGCCATCGTATCATCCCTTGCCTCAAATTCTCCCTTTACCTGGGATATGATCAGCTTCGAGTCTCCACGGACCTTTAAGTTTTTGACTCTAAGTGTCCCAGCTAGACCAAGGCCAGCAATCAGGGCTTCATACTCTGCCTCATTGTTTGTGGTTGGGAAGTCTAGCTTCATGGCATACTCAATTAAGAATCCATCAGGGCTTTGCAAAACCAACCCTGCTCCACTGGAATTTGTTTTTGATGCTCCATCAAAATAGAGAACCCAATATTCTTTCTCCTTGTCCCCATTATCGACTCCCTTGTCTTGAGGTATGGTATCTTCCTGCCCCCCGACTTCTTGGTTGGGTATGGTACATTCCACCACGAAGTCAGCTAGTGCCTGGGCTTTTATGGCCGTACGTGGCTTATACTTGAGATCGAACTCTCCCAACTCTATTGCCCACTTAATCAGTCTCCCACTTGCCTTGGGACTGTGAATGATATTTCTCAGTGGCTGATTTGTTAGCACTTCAATTTGGTGAGCTTGAAAATAAGGACGCAGCTTTCTTGAAGCCATTACCAAGGCTAAAGCGAATTTCTCAATGGCTGAATAATCCAACTCAGCACCATGCAAAATTTTGCTGACATAGTATACGGGTTTCTGGACTTTCAGTTCCTCCTTAACCAACACGGCGCTCAAGGCGCTCTCTGAAACAGCCAAGTACAAGAATAAAACTTCATTCAGAACTGGCTTGGCCAACAACGGGGCCTGGCCCATATACTTCTTTAACTCTTCAAATGCCTTCTGATTTTCCTCACTCCATACAAAGTCTTTGATGTTCTTCAGTGACATGAAAAATGACAAGCACTTGTCTCCTGACTTGGAGATGAATCGTCCTAACGCAGCAACCCTTCCTGTGAGCTTCTGAACATCCTTGACAGTTTTGGGGGGTTCCATGTCCAGGATTGCCTTTATTTTATCGGGATTTGCCTCAATTCCCCTCTTCGAGACCATCAATCCCAAGAATTTTCCAGATCCTACTCCGAAAGCACACTTCGTCGGATTTAACATCATCTTGTGGTACCTCAGGACCTCAAAAGCTTCCCTTAAATGGGCTATATGATCAGTCTTTACTAGACTCTTGACTAACATGTCATCAACATAGACTTCCATAGTCTTACCAATAAGATCCTTAAAAATTCTATTCACCAACCTTTGATAGGTGGCTCCTGCATTCTTGAGACCAAACGCCATAACAAGATAATAATAAACACCAAAGTCAGTGATAAATGATACCTTTGGAATATCATCCTTATGCATTTTGATCTGGTTGTATCCGCTAAACCCATCCATGAAACTCAGCATCTCATGTCCAGCGGTGGCATCAATCAAAGTATCAATTCTAGGCAGCGGAAAACAATCTTTGGGGCATGCATCATTCAGATCGGTGAAGTCTATACACATCCTCCACTTTCCATTAGCCTTCTTCACCATTACAGGGTTTGCTAACCACTCCGGAAATTGAATCTCCTCAATGAAACCAGCCTCTAAGAGCTTTTCCACTTCCTGCTTTATAGCCTCTTGTCTTTCCGGGGCAAAATTTCTTTTCTTTTGTTTCACTGTCTTCCGGCTTGGATCTACATTTAGCTTATGAGTAATTAACTCCGGGTCTATGCCTGGCATATCAGCTGCTGACCATGCAAACACATCACTATTTTCTTGCAAAAATTTCACTAACTTCCGTCTAAGGGGCTCCTCTAATGTGGCTCCAATGAAAGTCGTCCTCTGAGGATTCTCGGGGTCTAAAGTAACCGAGACCAATTCTTCTGCTGGCCTTCCTCTATTCTCATCATTTTCTCGAACATCCATATCTTCAATAGGAAGAACCTGCCCCCCGACTCCATCTGCCCTCAAAGAGGCCACATAACAGCTTCTAGCCATTTTTTGATCTCCTCTTTCTTCTCCAATCCCGTTTCGGGTAGGAAACTTCATGACTGAATGGTAGGAAGAGGGGACTGCCTTGAAGGCATGTATCCCTGTTCTCCCCATGATAGCATTATAAGTTGAACTAGCCTTTACCACCACGAAATCCAGCATCTGCGTTGCTTGCCTTGGCTCCGTACCTATGGTGGTTGGCAATTTGATTATCCCTTCCACAGGACATTCCACTCCAGCAAATCCATATATCGGCATGTCGGTTGGTGTTAACTGAGAGTCGTTATACCCCATCCTTAGAAAGGTGTCGTGGAGCAAGATATCCATAGAAGCACCATTATCCACAAGGACCCTCTTAACCGGGCTATTTCCTATTATTGGTGTTATGACCAGCGGGTCGTCATGGGGAAACTTCACACCCTCTAGGTCGGAATCATCAAAAGCCAATGTTACTTCTGTCCTGGCCCTCTTCGGGGCTTCTCCAACAATATGCATAACCTCTCTAGTATATGCCTTTCTGGAATTTTTGGACAATCCAGCAGCAGTTGGACCTCCAAAGATCGTGTTTATCACAGGCCCTCGAGGTCTCGGCCCTCCATAAATAGTGTTTATAACTGGTCCTCTAGGCTGGGGGTTTCGCCCCTGATCGCCTTGGTCCCTCCTACGATCTTCAAAGTTCTTCCTTCCATTATTATTTCTGTCCCCTCCATCTCCAGTATACTTGTTCAATCTTCCTTTTCGAATCAAAAACTCAATTTCATCTTTCAATTGCCTACACTCATCGGTGTCATGGCCAACATCTTTGTGAAACCTGCAATACTTGCCCTTATCTAGCTTGGCGGGATCAGCCTTCAAGGGCTTAGGCCAGCGAATATCTCTGTCTTTCTCAATCTCCATCAAAATCTGACTTCTGGGAGCATTCAGCTTAGCGTATTCAGTGAACTTTTGCCCAGGTCCTCCCTTCTTGGGGGTTGAATCAGGGTTTTGTTCGGTTCTAGGATATTTGTCCTTAGCGATATACTCCAAATCAGTTTTTCGTTTCTTGCCTCCAGTGGGCTCATTACTTACTACGGTCTTCCTCATACTTTCTTCAACCTTGATATACTTCCCTGCCCTCTCTTGGAGCTGCAACATGCTCTCAGGGGGTCGTTTGGCCAAAGACATCTTGAAAAAACTCATCCCTAGTTCCTTATTGCAGTGCTATCATGGCTACCTTATCATCAAGGTCTGGGACTTTTAAAGCGTCCTTTTCAAAACGATTCAGGTAATCTCTTAAGGATTCCTTAGCTCCCTGCACAAGACTCATAAGAGATGCTGAACTTTTCTCATGGACTCTTCCACTGATGAATTGCTTAATAAAAGCCTGACTTAATTCTCTGAATGATCCAATAGAATTTGGGGGTAGGCGACTGTACCATCTTTGAGCCATACCCGACAGGGTTTGAGGGAAGGCCCGACATTTTATAGCATTATTCACGGGTTGCAGCAGCAGTGCGTTAGAGAATGTCCTAACATGATTAGCGGGGTCTCCCGTGCCATCATAGGCTTTGATAGTGGGCATCTTGAATTTCCTTGAGATATGGGCATTCATTATTTCTTCTGTGAAGGGTGGAGTTGGATCATCAGGATCTCCAAGGGGAAGGAGATTGCTTGGATCAGTTCTTGGGACAGCAGCCCTTCTTCTTATCGGACCATCCAGGTCTATGATAGGAGGAGGATTTCTCCCCCTAGGAGGCATGTGGAGTCTGGTGGCTTGGTGAGCCTCCAAATCATGCCTCAGCCTTTGGATTTCAGCCTCATGAGCCCTGATCTTTTCCTGTTGGGGATTCGCCCCTGGGGTGCTTTGGGGGCGTTGCCTTCCATCGGTCATTGGCTCTTTTCCAGGACGCCTCCTTCTCGGGGCCTACTTCATCATCCGAAGATTCGGAGTCTCTCTCAGTGTATGGACCAGAAAATTCCCGATCCTCAGGGATAGGATCCAAACCTCGTATATAGGGGGGCGACCGCCCTCGTGCTTCGCTTCACCCAGCATATCCGCTTCCTCCAACCTCAGGGTGAAGGGGCATCCCATAAGGGGGGTTAGTAGTAACAATAGTTGAATATTCATACCCGACGGGTCGAGAATTCATAGGTATATGTATTTGTTGAACTTGAGGATTCGTACCTTGAATCAGGGGGAGTTGTCCCTTGTAGCTGGGGTTGAGTTGCCCCTGTCTGGGCTTCCTCCTGAGTAGATGCATAGGTTGAATGGGGAGGAACCTCCACGGTTGATGAAATCACCTGGGTTGTCTCTAATGGTGTTCCTTCCTCTAGAGCTCCAATTGTTCTCCGTGTTCTCGCCATGGTTGTTGTTGTGATTCCCACAGACGGCGCCAAATGTTGTGGATAAAAACTAAGGTTATCACTTGTTGTATTTAATATTAAGATTCGGGAGCTCAAGGCCTTTAATGGCTGCTCTCGTGTTTCGTGACTCGATCTGCCTTTACGAGATGCCTACGTATCTCTGTGAATTAGAGAATCAAGCCAAAAAATGTAGTTCTGATTGGTGGGGGTGAGACCCCTTATATAGATGTTGGGAGTTCTTGAATTGGACTTGGTATAGGAGACTTGGTGGGCAAGTCTCATAATTAGAATGGACTTTGGAGTCCTAGGTAGTAGGAAACTGATTCCTTATCCTTTTAGGTTCCCTTGAGGCTAATCTCCAAGGATTTATATCCTTATCGGGACTCTTTTCAACATCTGATTTGTCCCTTATTAATTAATTACGAAATTAATTAATAATCAGGGCTTTTGGGCCTTTTTTATTCCATCAGGCCTGATCTGGTCCATCAGGCTTAACCTTTCTGGTCTGAGTATCATATATCTTTTTATTGGGCCTAGCAGCCCACAGTTTGTACAATTAATGCAGTATTTAATTATACAATCATAATTTATTTATTCCTATCACGTATTTTATTTCGTATCAAAATCATTTACAGATAGTTAATTATATAATTTTCAGAGAAAAACCCTAATTACATAAACTGTTCTAAGAATCAACAGCAAAACGAAGGCGTTACCGATCTCTGTTTTTAAAGCTTGAGTAACCAAAACGAAGGATTTGAGGTGTTCTATTAGATTCTGAGCTTTATTTCACTGCAGAAATCAAGGGTATTTTTCTAAAAATTTATTTATTTTCGAATTTATTTTATTAAAATATGAATTTTTGTTCGGATGATTGTTTGTATGATTTGATGATTGCATGTTGTAGAGCTTGTTTTCCTGATGATTTTCATATGTCATACGTCTGATTTGGAGTTCAATAACATGCTCAAAAGTGGGTTTAATTTTCGAATTTCAAAATTAGGGTTTATAACCCGTATGAATGTTTTCAATTGAAATTTGGGGGTTTTTGATTCAGGGGTTATTAGCTGTTGATTTATAGTGGGTTTTGTTCCTTATAAAATTTGCAATCGATTGATATATAGCTCGTTAACAGAGGATGCTTGAATCGAAGGGAGTTGTGTTTTAAAGATTTGCGATGTTCGCCGGAAACCGGCGATGTTCTTGGCCAATTTCCGGCCAGATCAGGGATGATTAGAATGTTTTGAATGCATGAACAAGTTCCTGGTGTTGTGTAGTGTTGATCTGGAGGTGTTGGTGGGGTGAGGACGCCGGGATCGTCTTCTCCGGCCACCCCCGATTTTCCGGCGACTGAAACTGCAAAATTGCAGTTTAGTCCCTGTATTTGTGAAGATGGTGAAGTTTAGTCCCTGTAGTTTGCAAAGTTTTCAAAAATAGGATTCCTGTTTATAAATAGTTTAAAAATCATATTTCCTATTTATTTTTATTATAAAAATTCATTTTTAATTTCTGAAAATTCTGAAAATTATTATTTTAATTCCGAAAATTATTTTTAATTCACAAATAAATCTGAATTAATTAGTTAATTAATTTCAGTTAATTTATAATTGATTAATTGGTCAATTAATTCGAAAATTAATTGAATTAATTGATTTAATTAATTATTAATTGATTTTAATTAGTTATTTAATTAGATTTAATTATTTAAAAATGATTTAAAAATTCTGAAAAATAGTTTCGAGCTTTAAAATATTATTCTAAATTATTTCTAAGGCTCGATAATTATTCTAAAATTGTTTCGGAACAAGAATTGGCCAACCGAACCCTGTTTATTATTCCGAAATTGATCCAACGACCCGTTTTAATTCTGAAAAATATTTTAAAAATCATTTTAAATACCCGAAATCATATTTATGACCCGAGACTTCTTTATAGATGATATGTCATTGATTACGTGATGTATTATGTGTTATACGTGACCTGTTGTTTGACTATCGGTCTATATATTCGGTGTTTACTTGGTTATTGCATAGATTTCAATCCGTTAATCGGATTTGGGTAAAACGAAGGGTAGATAGAAGTATGTGTTGAAATAGAATCCTGTGAGTTGATGATTGATAGATGCTTATGATATGTGAGCAGAAGAGGCAAGGCGTAGGAAAGGGAAACAGGTAGTTGAGGAGTAAGACGATTGTGATTGAAAGCAAGTGCAGGATAGTAAGCTAATATCAGGCAAATGTTCTGAACTTTCTCGAGATATTGTAATTCTTGATAGTCTTGTTGACATTGTAAGTGCTTTGAAGCACGGAAACCTAAATCCTGATTTCAGTTATTGTTCTTGAGCTATGAACCATATTCTTTCTAAGCCATTGATTATTGTAAACCCAAACACGAACCACAAATCTACGATACTACTCCACAAATACATACAAACTAAATACCAGACACTGAACTGAATTATTATATACTCAATCCATGATATCTTATGCTTTGAAAGACCAAATCCTTGAAACCCTGAACCGTTGTTTCCTTTGTTATCCAATTCTTTCATTACCCAACATTCAAGCTTTGAAAGTACCTTGTTGATCCTTACAAGGATTGAAACCCTTTCATTGTTAAACATTTATTGTTGTTAATGATTTCTGATAGGAATAAATAAATTATGATTAAATACTGCAAGGTGTGGGCTGCTAGGCCCAATAAAAGATATATGATACTCAGACCGGAAAGGTTAAGCCTAATGGACCAGATCAGGCCTGATGGAATAAAGAAGGCCCAAAAGCCCTGATTATTAATTAATTTCGTAATTAATTAATAAGGCAAAAATCAGCTATTGAGAAGGGTCCCGGTAAGGATATAAATCCTTATAGATTATCCTCAAGGGGACCTAAAAGGATAAGGAATCAGTTTCCTACTATTTAGGACTCCTAAGTCCATTCTAATTATGAGACTTGCCCACCAAGTCTCCTATACCAAGTCCAATTCAAGGACTCCCAACATCCTATATAAGGGGCCTCACCCCAAAGATCAGAACTAGATTTTTTGGCTTGATTCTCTAATTCACAGAGATACGTAGGCATCTCGTAAAGGCAGAGTTAAGCTACGAAACACGAGAGCAGCCATTAAAGGCCTTGAGCTCCCGAACCTTAGCAATAAATACAGCAAATAATAACCTTAGTTTTTTATCCATAACATTTGGCACCGTCTGTGGGAAAGCACAACAACAACCATGGCGAGAACACGGAGAACAATTGGAGCTCTGGAGGAAGGAACACCATCAGGGACAACTCAGGTAATTTCGTCAACCGTGGAGGTTCCGCCCCATTCGACTTATGCATCTACTCAGGGGGATGCCCAGATAGGGGGAACTCAACCTCAGCCACAAGGGACAACTCCCTCGATTATTCAAGGTACGAATCCTCAAGTTCAACAAGTACATATACCTGTGAATTCTCGACCCGTCGGGTATGAATATTCAACTGTTGTTACTACTAACCCCCCTTATGGGATGCCCCTTCGCCCTGAGGTTGGAGGAAGCGGATATGCTGGGCGAGGCGAAGCACGAGGGCAGTCACCCCCCTATATACGAGGTTTGGGTCCTATTCCTGAGGATCGGGAATTTTCTGGTCCTTACACTGAGAGAGACTCCGAATCTTCGGATGATGAAGTGGCCCCGAGAAGGAGGCGTCCTGGAAAAGAGCCAATGGCCGATGGAAGGCAACGCCCCCAAAGCACCCCAGGGGCGAATCCCCAAGAAGTGCAGGAAAGGATCAGGGCTCATGAGGCTGAAATCCAAAGGCTGAGGCGTGATTTGGAGGCTCACCAGGCCACCAGACCCCAGATACCTCCTAGGGGGAGAAATCCTCCTCCTGTCATAGACCTGGATGGTCCGGTAAGAAGAAGGGCTGCTGTCCCAAGAACTGATCCAAGCAATCTCCTTCCCCTTGGAGATCATGATGATCCAACTCCACCCTTCACAGAAGAGATAATGAATGCCCATATCTCAAGGAAATTTAAGATGCCCACTATCAAAGCCTATGATGGCACGGGAGACCCCGCTAATCATGTTAGGACATTCTCTAATGCACTGCTGCTGCAACCCGTGAATGATGCTATAAAGTGTCGGGCCTTCCCTCAAACCCTGTCGGGTATGGCTCAAAGATGGTACAGTCGCCTGCCCCCAAATTCTATTGGATCGTTCAGAGGAAGAGTCCATAAGAAAAGTTCAGCATCTCTTATGAGTCTTGTGCAGGGAGCTAAGGAATCCTTGAGAGATTACCTGAATCGTTTTACAAAGGAGGCTTTAAAAGTCCCAGACCTTGATGATAAGGTAGCCATGATAGCACTGCAACAAGGAATTAGGGATGAGTTTTTCAAGATGTCTTTGGCCAAACGACCCCCTGAGAGCATGTTGCAGCTCCAAGAGAGGGCAGGGAAGTATATCAAGGTTGAAGAAAGTATAAGGAAGACCGTAGTAAGTAATGAGCCCACTGGAGGCAAGAAGCGGAAAGCTGATTTAGAATATATTGCAAAGGACAAATATCCTAGAACCGAACAAAACCCTGATTCAACCCCCAATAAGGGAGGACCTGGGCAAAAGTTCACTAAATACGCTAAGCTGAATGCTCCCAGAAGTCAGGATTTTGATGGAGATTGAGAAAGACAGAGATATTCGTTGGCCTAAGCCCTTGAAGGCTGATCCCGCCAAGCTAGATAAGGGCAAGTATTGCAGGTTTCACAAAGATGTTGGCCATGACACCGATGAGTGTAGGCAATTGAAAGATGAAATTGAGTTTTTGATTCGAAAAGGAAGATTGAACAAGTATACTGGAGATGGAGGGGACAGAAATAATAATGGAAGGAAGAACTTTGAAGATCGTAGGAGGGACCAAGACGATCAGGGGCGGAATCCCCAACCTAGAGGGCCGGTTATAAATGCAATTTTTGCAGGACCGCGACGCCCTCGAGGGCCAGTGATAAACACGATCTTTGGAGGTCCAACTGCTGCTGGATTGTCCAAAAATTCCAGAAAGGCATATACTAGGGAGGTTATGCATATTGTTGGAGAAGCCCCGAAGAGGGCCAGGACAGAAGTAACATTGGCTTTTGATGATTCCGACCTAGAGGGTGTGAAGTTTCCCCATGACGACCCGCTGGTCATAACACCGATAATAGGAAATAGCCCGGTTAAGAGGGTTCTTGTGGATAATGGTGCTTCTGTGGATATCTTGCTCCACGACACCTTTCTAAGAATGGGGTATAACGACTCCCAGTTGACACCAACCGACATGCCGATATATGGATTTGCTAGAGTAGAATGTCCTGTGGAAGGGATAATCAAATTGCTAACCACCATAGGTACGGAACCAAGACAAGCAACGCAGATGCTGGATTTCGTGGTGGTAAAGGCTAGTTCAACTTATAATGCTATCATGGGGAGAACAGGGATACATGCCTTCAAGGCAGTCCCCTCTTCCTACCATTCAGTCATGAAGTTTCCCACCCGAAACGGGATTGGAGAAGAGAGAGGAGATCAAAAAATGGCTAGAAGCTGTTATGTGGCCTCTTTGAGGGCAGATGGAGTCGGGGGGCAGGTTCTTCCTATTGAAGATATGGATGTTCGAGAAAATGATGAGAATAGAGGAAGGCCAGCAGAAGAATTGGTTTCAGGTTCCTTTAGACCCCGAGAATCCTGAGAGGATGACTTTCATTGGAGCCACATTAGAGGAGCCCCTTAGAGGGAAGTTAGTGAAATTTTTGCAAGAAAATGGTGATGTGTTTGCATGGTCAGCAGCTGATATGCCAGGCATAGACCCGGAGTTAATTACTCACAAGCTAAACGTGGATCCAAGCCGGAAGATAGTGAAACAAAAGAAAAGAAATTTTGCCCCGGAAAGACAAGAGGCTATAAAATAGGAAGTAGAAAAGCTCTTAGAGGCTGGTTTTATTGAGGAGATTCAATTTCCGGAGTGGTTAGCAAACCCTGTAATGGTGAAGAAGGCTAATGGAAAGTGGAGGATGTGTATAGACTTCACCGATCTGAATGATGCATGCCCCAAAGACTGTTTTTCCGCTGCCTAGAATTGATACTTTGATTGATGCCACTGCTGGACATGAGATGCTGAGTTTCATGGATGGATTTAGCGGATACAACCAGATCAAAATGCATAAGGATGACATTCCAAAGGTATCATTTATCACTGACTTTGGTGTTTATTGTTATCTTGTTATGGCGTTTGGTCTCAAGAATGCAGGAGCCACCTATCAAAGGTTGGTGAATAGAATTTTTAAGGATCTTATTGGTAAGACTATGGAAGTCTATGTTGATGACATGCTAGTCAAGAGTCTAGTAAAGACTGATCATATAGCCCATTTAAGGGAAGCTTTTGAGGTCCTGAGGTACCACAAGATGATGTTGAATCCTACGAAGTGTGCTTTCGGAGTAGGATCTGGAAAATTCTTGGGACTGATGGTCTCAAAGAGGGGAATTGAGGCTAACCCGGATAAAATAAAGGCGATCCTGGACATGGAACCACCAAAAACTGTTAAGGATGTTCAGAAGCTTACAGGAAGGGTTGTTGCGCTAGGACGATTCATCTCCAAGTCGGGGGACAAGTGTTTGTCATTCTTCAAATCGCTAAAGAGCATCGAAGACTTTGTATGGAGTGAGGAAAACCAGAAGGCATTTGAAGAGTTAAAGAAGTATATGGCCCAGGCCCCGTTGTTGGCCAAGCCAGTTCTGAGTGAAATTTTATTCTTGTACTTGGCTGTTTCAGAGAGCGCCTTGAGCGCGGTGTTGGTTAAGGAGGAATTGAAAGTCCAGAAACCCGTATACTATGTCAGTAAAATTTTGCATGGTGCCGAGTTGAATTATTCAGCTATTGAGAAATTTGCTTTAGCCTTGGTAATGGCTTCGAGAAAACTGCGTCCTTATTTTCAGGCTCACCAGATTGAGGTGCTAACAAATCAGCCCCTGAGAAATATCATTCACAGTCCCTAAGGCAAGTGGGAGGTTGATTAAGTGGGCAATAGAGCTGGGAGAGTTCGATCTCAAGTATAAGCCACGTACGGCAATAAAAGCCCAGGCACTAGCTGACTTCGTGGTGGAATGTACCATACCCAACCAAGAAGCCGGGGGGCAGGAAGATGCCATACCTCAAGACAAGGGAGTCGATGATGGGGGCAAAGAGAAGGATGATAAAGAATATTGGGTTCTCTATTTTGATGGGGCATCAAAAACGAACTCCAGTGGAGCAGGATTGGTTTTGCAAAGCCTTGATGGGTTCTTAATTGAGTATGCTATGAAGCTAGACTTTCCAACCACAAATAATGAGGCAGAGTATGAAGCCCTGATAGCTGGCCTTGGTCTAGCTGGGACACTTAGAGTCAAAAACTTAAAGGTCCGTGGAGACTCGAAGCTGATCATATCCCAGGTAAAGGGAGAATTTGAGGCAAGGGATGATACGATGGCTAAGTATGTTCGCCTAGTAAGGGCTGTGATGACCCAATTTAATGAATGCCATGTTGAACACATTCCAAGGGAAGAAAATGCTAAGGCAGATGCGCTATCAAAGTTTGCTTCATCTGAGATAGAAGAAAGTTCAGGAAGTGTATACTTCCGTGTATTGAAGACACGAAGCATAGATGATAAGCTTGTGGCTCCCATAGGCCTGGGGATGTCATGGATTGATCCCATCAAGGCTCACATTCAGACCGGTTGGTTGCCAAGTGATGCAACTGAAGCACGGAACTTAACTATTCGAGCACTAAGGTACTCTTTGATAGATGGGATTCTGTATAAAAGATCTTTCGTGGTTCCTTACTTAAGGTGTCTCAGGCCCGATGAGGCACGCTTGGCTCTTGAGGAAGTGCATGAAGGTATTTGTGGGCAACACCTGGGGGGAAGGGCCTTGGCTCATAAGATAACCCGTTTAGGCTTCTATTGGCCAGAAATGATGGCTGATGCCAAAGAATA
Source organism: Apium graveolens (assembly GCF_009905375.1). NCBI lineage: Eukaryota > Viridiplantae > Streptophyta > Magnoliopsida > Apiales > Apiaceae > Apium > Apium graveolens. The sequence continues at coordinate 71,173,516 of NC_133652.1, read as the reverse complement.
TGTGAAGAAGTGTGATCACTGTCAGAAGTATGCACCAGTTGTTAGACAACCCCCCGAGATGCTGACCTCTATCAACTCCCCAATTCCCTTTGCTATGTGGGGGATGGATATTCTAGGGCCTTTCCCTATGGCCACGGCACAAAGGAAGTTTCTGATTGTAGCCATTGATTATTTCACTAAGTGGATTGAAGCCAAGCCCTTGGCCAAAATCACAACTAAGCAGGTTGCACAATTCCTGTGGGAAAACATTATGTGCCGATATGGAATTCCCCGTATCCTCGTCACTGACAATGGAACACAATTCAACAATGAGGAATTCAAGAAGTATTGTGAAGAAAATGAAATTGAGTTACGGTTCACCTCTGTGGCTCACCCGCAAGCCAATGGGCAAGCGGAGGTAGCAAATCGGATAATCCTGGATGGACTACGGAAGAGGATCGAGAAGTCAAGAAATAATTGGGTGGATGAGATACTTCCAATACTATGGGCCTATAGGACTACCTGTAGAGTCACGACTGGAGCAACTCCCTTCATGTTGGCATATGGGGCAGAAGCAGTTGTTCTCGTGGAGATATCACATTCTTCTCCAAGAATTCAAGCTTTCAATGCTGGGGAAAATGAGGAAGGGCAAAGGTTGGCGCTGGACTTAATTGATGAAGTGTGAGATAAGGCACATGCAAAGATAGTAGAGTATCAGAAAAAGGCTTCATTCTACTACAACCTAAGGGTTAAAGAAAGGTTCTTCAAACAGGGTGACCTAGTCTTGAGGAAGGTGGAAGCTTCTGGTGTAGGGCAGAAGGGGAAACTTGCCCCAAATTGGGAAGGGTCATACAAAGTCAAGAGAGTTCAGGGTAGAGGAACCTACAAGCTAGAGACTATGGATGGCTTTGAAGTCCCGAGAACTTGGCATGCGCAAAACCTGAAGGTTTACTATGTGTAAAGCCATTAAACATGATTCTCACTTGACAAGTAGGTTGAAAAGCACCTTGAAGCTTTGATTGCTTAGGATTTACATGTTTTAGCTTTATTTTTAGGAGTGGTGTAAGGGATGAACCTCAAGAGTTGCCGTAAACCTGTTTTACAATTGTTTAGTTCATCTTATTATAGAACTATTTGATTCGTATTATTATATGATCAAGTTTGCTTATCTATTTAGTACAAGTACGGGTAAAATAGGAGATAGTTTTTAAAGCTAGCAAGCTAACAGTACAAGTACTTGAAAAGGATAGTAGAAAAGCAAACAAATAACTTAAAATAGCATAATAAGCCCCGAAGGGTAATAAGTTCTGAATACGATTAATACATAGAAAGCCACAATGGGCCAAACAAGAAAAACAAAATACTTAAAGATCCTTGAAGAAGTCATCATCGATGTTTCCTTCATCGGCAGTAGAAGAAGGAACTGGCACAGGATCAGCACCTCGAGGAGAAACAGCTGCGGCCTCAGCAGAAGTAGTAAGAGTAGGAGAAAGAGGGATATCATCAAGAAGAGGCTCTTTCCCAGGAATATCAGGGACTGGATAGGCAGTGAGAGTCACCTCCGGAATCTTCTTCCCAATCTCCTCTACTATCTGCTCCCAACAGCTAGAAAAGGTCTCCGGGAAGTTAGCATCGTACTCAGCGTTTAGGACATCCTGAAAGTCCTGAGATGCCTTATACTCAGCTATCACCTCAGCTCGAGCCCTTTGAGCATCCAGCTCCAGCTTACGAACTTTCTCCTTTTCATCTGCCAGCTCCTTCTCTACCTCACGGAAACGAGTGAAGTTGGCCTCGGAAGCCTTGAGGTACCTATCCCTGTCTCTCTCAGCAATAGTTAGGCTGGTCCTCACATCCTTCAAATTGTGAAGGGCAGCCTGGAGATAGGTATTCATCTACTACAAACATATCAAAGTACAGTAAGTAAAAAAAAACAGTTAAAAAAGGAAGAGGCTTACTAGAAGCCACGGCCTGAGCACCCAGACGCTCAATCTGTAGGTCATCAGAAGACTCTATAATCTCAGCCCTGTCACGAGGCGTGATCACACTCTCAGACCAAACGGCGGCAGCCTCGGAACTCCCTACCACCGTGTCCCTCCTCGGAAGGCCCCAAGTGACGGTGAAAGGAGAGGTATCTTCATCAAGGCTAAGAAGCCTCTGGGATAAAAAGGTAGGGACGGCCTCCTGAACTGTGACTGAAGGGCCAGTCACCAATCCTAACCCGCTTGTCGCGGTGGGTCTCAACAGCAGAGCCCTTGGCAGCACGGGCCTCCCGCTTCTTGAAGATCGTGTCCAAAGCTACCCTAGCTGCAGGCAAATACAGGCACATAAGAAGAAGGACAAATAGAGAATGGAGAAAATGGAACAAAAAGGGGAAAGAAATACCCTCGGGACCAAGGTCACTTAGACCTAAACCTTGCAAATTACCCTCTGAAAGGATGAGAGCGCAATGGTGCAAGTTATCAGCAGTAATGGCCTTGATGGCCGCATCCTCATCTATCCCCAATTTTAGGTCTCTTAAAGACCCGTCTATACTTTTTGAGAAGTCGGGCCTGAAAAAAATGGTCCCAACCCTCCTCGAAATCCAGAATACATAAAACCACTCACTCTTCCATGTTGGATACTGAGTCGGGGTTGGTGCCAGAAATAAAGCAGGAACGGGCCAAGGATCTATGAACTATTTTGACCCATCCTTGGTCCTCAGAAGCATTTACAAATTTAAATAAATAACGAAAGACACAAACATTTGGCTCAAAACCGTGTTTACGAGATTGGGCCATATAACAGTGAATAAAACGCCAAGAGTTGGGTGTGAGTTGGGTCGGACAGACTCGGGCCTCAGCCAAAAGGCGAAAAACAAAGGGATGAGGAGGTAGGCAAAAACCAGCATAGAAGGTTTCCTTATAGACCCGAATGGCCCCAGGCTTTGGGTAGCAGGCCCTATCATTTGGGCCTGGAGCCTCGGCCCTATAAGGGTGAGAAATGCCAAAAAGGCGGGCTATGGTACCTACTTGATCTGGACCAAATCTAGAAGGATAATTATATGAATCTAAGTGTAACATGTTAGGAAAGGCTTGCCCGAATTCGGTTAAAAGATCCCTAAGAGAAATAACTGAGGAATGTACAAGAGATTTTTTACCTCGGCTGGCCCTAGAGGGACGGGCGACAGCTTGGGGACATGGGAGTGAGATGAATCAGAATCCGCCATGGATGAAGACAAAAACCCAGGAAGCTCTTGAAGGTAAGTGAAGAAGATGAAGATTCAAACAGAATCTTCAAAATAAGCCCAGAAAGCGGTGGAGTAGAAAGCCGAAAATCGCTTTGAGGTGGCGATTCTTGAGAGACTAATTGCAGAATAGAAGTTAAGAGATTTTTGTGAAAGTAAAGTGTGAGAAATGAACTCACACTCCACCTCTTATATAGAAGAACTTAAGGATGCACAAACGTGCCTGTGCCTAAAAAAAAGGCGGGAAGCCCATAAAATTTGAATTTTGAAAAGATTTGCAATCAAAAATCAAAGTTCATTGAATGAATCAAGGCTCGAAAAGCCTCAACAACGCCTAGGATGCATTGTCCCTAGCCGTTGTTAGAAGTGTGGCTCCTAGGCGTGGTCCAACAACGCCCAGGAAGCATCAAGCCTCAACAACGCCTAGGATGCATTGTCCCTAGCCGTTGTTAGAAGTGTGGCTCCTAGGCGTGGCCAACAATGCCCAGGAAGCATCAGTCTTCAACAACGCCCAGGGTGCATTGTCCCTAGCCATTGTTAGAAGTGTGGCTCCTAGGCGTGGTCCAACAACGCCCAGGAAGCATCTGTCTTCAACAACGCCCAGGGTGCATTGTCCCTAGCCGTTGTTAGAAGTATGGCTCCTAGGCGTGGTCCAACAACGCCCAGGAAGCATCAGTCTTCAACAACGCCCAGGGTGCATTATCCCTAGCTGTTGTCAGAATGTATGTCTCCTAGGCGTGGTACTAAACCTGTCTCCTAGGCGTGGGTGCACAACGTCTAGGATCTATGAATGCATCGGCCTCCAACAACGCCCAGGACGCAAGTTTCCTAGATGTTGTTAGGAAACTGTCTCCTAGGCATGGATCAACAACGCCCAGGAAGCATCAGCCTCCAACAACGCCCAGGACGCAAGTTTCCTAGACGTTGTTAGGAAACTGTCTCCTAGGCGTGGATCAACAACGCCTAGGATGTATTGAGCAGCAAAAGTTCTATTATTTAATCAGAAAATTAGGGAAAATCCAGAAATTAAAGGAAAAATCCCAGAAAATTAGGGAAAATCCAGAAATTAAAGGAAAAATCCCAGAAAATTAGGGAAAAAATCCAGAAATTAAAGGAAAAATCCCAGAAAATTAGGGAAAATCCAGAAATTAAAGGAAAAATCCCAGAAAATTAGGGAAAATCCCGGAAATAAGGGAAAAATTCCTGGAATTAAGATAATTCCTGAATAAAAGGAAAATTGATTATAAATGTGTAGGTCGCTCCACACTTTACACGAAAATGAAACCCTGTAAGGGAATAAACAGACATAACTTCTGCGAAACCTAATCAATGTTTCCCAAAAGTTGGGGGGCAAATGATAGGAATAAATAAATTATGATTAAATACTGCAAGGTGTGGGCTGCTAGGCCCAATAAAAGATATATGATACTCAGACCGGAAAGGTTAAGCCTGATGGACCAGATCAGGCCTGATGGAATAAAGAAGGCCCAAAAGCCCTGATTATTAATTAATTTCGTAATTAATTAATAAGGCAAAAATCAGCTATTGAGAGGGTCCCGGTAAGGATATAAATCCTTATAGATTATCCTCAAGGGGACCTAAAAGGATAAGGAATCAGTTTCCTACTATTTAGGACTCCTAAGTCCATTCTAATTATGAGACTTGCCCACCAAGTCTCCTATACCAAGTCCAATTCAAGGACTCCCAACATCTATATAAGGGGCCTCACCCCAAAGATCAGAACTACGTTTTTTGGCTTGATTCTCTAATTCACAGAGATACGTAGGCCTCTCGTAAAGGCAGAGTTAAGCTACGAAACACGAGAGCAGCCATTAAAGGCCTTGAGCTCCCGAACCTTAGCAATAAATACAGCAAATAATAACCTTAGTTTTTTATCCATAACAATTTCGGTTATTGTTTATATTTGCATATTCTGTTATTATGCTAGAATTGGATTATTTTTATAAATTGTGGACCAGATTCGTGGTCAGACCATATAATGGTCAAGTTAGGCCAATGTGTGCCTTAGATCCAGTAGTTAGAGCAATGCTGTATGCCTTGCTCGGGGTTAGTGCGTGACTGATCAACAGCCTAACCTTGGTTTTTAAATTAAAAGTATAATATCCAATTCTAAATCATAATCCATTGTTCACTTGATATCATAACCATATTCACCTGATGATCATTATTCTCAGTTTTGTCATTGTGACTTGCTGAGCTAGTTAGCTCATTTGTGCGATGTTGTTTGTATTCTTTCCAGTTAAAAAAGAACCAATTGGTAAAGAGGATCCCCAGTTCAGCGCGAGAGCTAGGGGTTCAGGTTGAGAAAACTAAGCTAGTAGGCTTCTTTTGGAATAATTTAAGTTTGTAAAAGTTTGTAATAATGTTTAATACTCAGTTTGAATTTAAAATAGTTGGGATTTGAACGGTTTGTAATATATTAGTGTGTTTGGCTTGTGTGCATACTTTAACCTGTTGCGGTCCGTGGTGGTTGGTAAGTAGGGTCATTGCATATATTATTATTATCTTTATTATTGTTATAAGCAGGTTATAATTAAGGTGTGTGTGTGGACCCCAAACTTCTGACCCGGGTTTGGAGGGCGCCACACTAAAAATCAAGAAAACACATTCACCCCCTCTCAGTGTTGTATTCATTACCCAGTAAAGGTACCTGAAAATTATGAGATCTCACTGAGTTATGTACATAACGAAAAATTATTGGATCTTGGAAGTATTAAGGTTGATGATGTATATGTTTTTTCAGTAGCATGTGATATTATTATATATTCCGATCCTAAACCACAAAATATGGAAGAATATCGACAAAAAGATGACTGGCCAAAATGTAAAATTGCAATACAGGAAGAATGCAATCCTTGCGCAAGATAAATGTATTTGTACATGCAGTCCAAACACCAGCTGGTGTGATCCCCACCGAGAATAGATGGGTATTTGTATAAAAACAGAATGCGAGAAATAAAATTGTAAGATATAAGGCCCTACTGGTAGCCCGTGGATTCTCTCAAAGGCCTGGAATTTATTACTAGGAATCTTACTCTCCTGTGATGGATGATGTCACTTTTTATTTTCTGATGGGTATGGCTTGTATGGAAAGATTGGAAACACGTCTCATGACGTTGTTACAGCCTACCTTTATGGATCATCCGATAGTGATATTTATATGAAAATCCTTGAAGGATTAAAGATAGAGGAAACTAAGCCTCAAAATTTATACTCAGTTAAATTACAATGATCATTATATTACTTAAAATAGTATGGTCATATGTGTTATAATAGGCTTAGTGAATACTTATTGAATGTTGGATATGTTAATAATCAAGCATGTCTATATGTGTTTTTAAAAGGTCACAAGCTGGTTTTGTTATTATTGCGGTATATGCGGATGAATGATTTGAATATTATAGGTACTTCTGAAGATATTACTAACGCTGCTACTTATTTGAAAAATGAGTTTGAAATGAATTTTTTTGGCAAAACAAGATTTTGTTTAGGTATACAGCTGGAGTACTTATCTTTAGAAATATTTGTTCATCAGTCCGCTTATACAGACAAGATTCTTGATCGGTCCAACATGAACAAAGTTCATCCATTAACAACACCAATAGTTGTTTGATCACTCGAAAATGAAAAATATCTATTCCGACCAAGAAAAGAAGATGAGGATGTATTTGGGCCTGAAGTTCCATATCTTAGTGTAATTGGAGCTCTGATGTATCTTGTAAATAACACAAAACCTGATATTGCTTTAACTGTGAACCTATTGGCAAGATTCAGTTCTAATTCAACTAAAAGGCATTGGGATGAGATCAAACACATATTTAGATATCTTCGTGGGATAATTGATCTAGGGTTATTCTTTTCACATATATAATTCAAAATCATAGCTGATTGGATATGCAAATGTTGAATACATGTCAGATTATCATTTTGTATGATCACAGACAGGTTATTTATTTACCTATTGTGGTACCACTATCTCAAGGGGCAATTCACCAAGCCAAGGCTTGGAAGGTTGGACTGGAAGATGCCAACAAGAAGTTGGAGGAGGCCAATCAAAAAATTGAGGCCCTTGAAGCTCAATTGGCCTCTTCCACTTCTGACCTGGAGACGGCCCGGGCTGAAAATGTCATCTTGAAGGCGCAGAAGGAAAAAGCCTTTGATGGCTGGATGGACACTCAAGAATTCAAAGACTTGATGGTGGAGCATGACGCCCTTCTTCATCCTGTTAGCTATAAGGAAGGCTGGGACGCTGCTGTGGAGGCCATCCAGGATGAGTTTCCTGAGGTCCTTGAGCAGTCGCCCTTTCCTTGCCCAGTACGGGTTCCAGAGCTTGGAGGTGTTACTGAAAAGCTTGCTGGCATGATCAAGGATGAAGAGGAGGAAGATTCCTCCGAGGAGGAATTCGAGCCTGTCGCTAAGAAGGCCAGGGTGGAAGAATCTCCCAAAGCAGCGCCTCAACAGCCATCATCTCCTGCTGAGGGAACTTCTACAGGGACTTCGGAGGGGATGACCGAGACGTCCGAAGAAACGACTGAAAGTTCCGAAGAGACTTCGGATAGTGGTTCTGAGGAATCTCAGCCTTCCAAGGCCTAGCTTTTTATATATCTTCTTTTTGAACTTTATTTATATCAGAACTTGTTACCCTTCGGGGTTATGTTTTATACGTTGCTTTTCTTGCCTTTTTCTGTTTTAACTTTACAATCTTAATATGCATTTGAACCTTAAACATCCTTGGATTGAAATAATTTCAAGCTCTTTAATATGAAGTCTGGTTTTTCAAAACCTTACACAGCATGGGTTCGACCCTAATCAATAATAACTAAACATTGTAAATTCTACTAAAATTCTACGCAAGCAAAGCTTCCAGGTGCTTTTAAACCTATTTGTCACAATGACAAGTGAGAATCGTACTTAGCCTATCTTACACGTAGTAAACCTTCAGGTTTTGTGCATGCCAGGTCCTCGGGACTTCAAAACCATCCATAGTTTCCAGCTTGTAGGTTCCTCTACCCTGAACGCTCTTGACTCTGTACGGCCCTTCCCAATTTGGGGCGAGCTTTCCTTTCTGTCCAACACCAGAAGCCTCTATTTTTCTCAAAACTAGATCACCTTGTTTAAAAAACCTCTCTTTAACCCTTAAGTTGTAGTAGAATGAAGCTTTTTTCTGATATTCTACTATCTTTGCATATGATTTATCTCGTACTTCATCGATTAAATCCAGGGCTAACTTCTGCCCTTCTTCATTTTCTTTTTCATCAAAAGCCTGAATCCTTGGAGAGGAATGTGATATCTCCACGGGAACTACTACTTCTGCCCCATATGCCAACATGAAAGGAGTTGCATCTGTCGTGACTCTACAGGTAGTTCTATAGGCCCATAATATGGGAAGTATCTCATCCACCCAATTATTTCTTGACTTTTCGATCCTCTTCTTTAGTCCATCCAAGATTATCCGATTTGCTACCTCCGCTTGCCCATTGGCTTGCGGGTGAGCCACAGAGGTGAACCGTAACTCAATTTCATTTTCTTTGCAATACTTCTTGAATTCCTCGTTGTTGAATTGTGTTCCATTGTCAGTGACGAGGATACGGGGAATTCCATATCAGCACATAATGTTTTCCCACAGGAATTGTGCAACCTTCTTAGTTGTGATTTTGGCCAAAGGTTTGGCTTCGATCCACTTGGTGAAATAATCAATGGCTACAATCAGAAACTTCCTTTGTGCTGTGGCCATAGAAAAAGGCCCTAGAATATCCATCCCCCACATAGCAAAGGGAATAGGTGAGTTGATAGAGGTCAGCATCTCGGGGGGTTGTCTGGCGACTGGTGCATGCTTCTGACAGCGATCACACTTCTTTACATATTCTTTGGCATCAGCCATCATTTCTGGCCAATAGAAGCCTAAACGGGTTATCTTATGAGCCAAGGCCCTGCCCCCCAAGTGTTGCCCACAAATACCTCCATGCACTTCCTCAAGAGCTAAGCGTGCCTCATCGGGCCTGAGACACCTCAAGTAAGGAACCACGAAAGATCTTTTATATAGAATCCCATCTATCAAAGAGTACCTTAGTGCTCGAACAGTTAACTTTCGTGCCTCAATTGCATCGCTTGGCAACCAACCGGTCTGAATGTGAGCCTTGATGGGATCAATCCATGATGTCCCCAAGCCTACGGGAGCCACAAGCTTAACATCTATGCTTCGTGTCTTCAAAACACGGAAGTACACACTTCCTGAACTTTCTTCAATCTCAGATGAAGCAATAGCGCATCTGCTTTAGCATTTTCTTCCCTTGGAATGTGTTCAACATGGCATTCATTAAATTGGGTCATCACAGCCCTTACTAGGCAAACATACTTAGCCATCGTATCATCCCTTGCCTCAAATTCTCCCTTTACCTGGGATATGATCAGCTTCGAGTCTCCACGGACCTTTAAGTTTTTGACTCTAAGTGTCCCAGCTAGACCAAGGCCAGCAATCAGGGCTTCATACTCTGCCTCATTGTTTGTGGTTGGGAAGTCTAGCTTCATGGCATACTCAATTAAGAATCCATCAGGGCTTTGCAAAACCAACCCTGCTCCACTGGAATTTGTTTTTGATGCTCCATCAAAATAGAGAACCCAATATTCTTTCTCCTTGTCCCCATTATCGACTCCCTTGTCTTGAGGTATGGTATCTTCCTGCCCCCCGACTTCTTGGTTGGGTATGGTACATTCCACCACGAAGTCAGCTAGTGCCTGGGCTTTTATGGCCGTACGTGGCTTATACTTGAGATCGAACTCTCCCAACTCTATTGCCCACTTAATCAGTCTCCCACTTGCCTTGGGACTGTGAATGATATTTCTCAGTGGCTGATTTGTTAGCACTTCAATTTGGTGAGCTTGAAAATAAGGACGCAGCTTTCTTGAAGCCATTACCAAGGCTAAAGCGAATTTCTCAATGGCTGAATAATCCAACTCAGCACCATGCAAAATTTTGCTGACATAGTATACGGGTTTCTGGACTTTCAGTTCCTCCTTAACCAACACGGCGCTCAAGGCGCTCTCTGAAACAGCCAAGTACAAGAATAAAACTTCATTCAGAACTGGCTTGGCCAACAACGGGGCCTGGCCCATATACTTCTTTAACTCTTCAAATGCCTTCTGATTTTCCTCACTCCATACAAAGTCTTTGATGTTCTTCAGTGACATGAAAAATGACAAGCACTTGTCTCCTGACTTGGAGATGAATCGTCCTAACGCAGCAACCCTTCCTGTGAGCTTCTGAACATCCTTGACAGTTTTGGGGGGTTCCATGTCCAGGATTGCCTTTATTTTATCGGGATTTGCCTCAATTCCCCTCTTCGAGACCATCAATCCCAAGAATTTTCCAGATCCTACTCCGAAAGCACACTTCGTCGGATTTAACATCATCTTGTGGTACCTCAGGACCTCAAAAGCTTCCCTTAAATGGGCTATATGATCAGTCTTTACTAGACTCTTGACTAACATGTCATCAACATAGACTTCCATAGTCTTACCAATAAGATCCTTAAAAATTCTATTCACCAACCTTTGATAGGTGGCTCCTGCATTCTTGAGACCAAACGCCATAACAAGATAATAATAAACACCAAAGTCAGTGATAAATGATACCTTTGGAATATCATCCTTATGCATTTTGATCTGGTTGTATCCGCTAAACCCATCCATGAAACTCAGCATCTCATGTCCAGCGGTGGCATCAATCAAAGTATCAATTCTAGGCAGCGGAAAACAATCTTTGGGGCATGCATCATTCAGATCGGTGAAGTCTATACACATCCTCCACTTTCCATTAGCCTTCTTCACCATTACAGGGTTTGCTAACCACTCCGGAAATTGAATCTCCTCAATGAAACCAGCCTCTAAGAGCTTTTCCACTTCCTGCTTTATAGCCTCTTGTCTTTCCGGGGCAAAATTTCTTTTCTTTTGTTTCACTGTCTTCCGGCTTGGATCTACATTTAGCTTATGAGTAATTAACTCCGGGTCTATGCCTGGCATATCAGCTGCTGACCATGCAAACACATCACTATTTTCTTGCAAAAATTTCACTAACTTCCGTCTAAGGGGCTCCTCTAATGTGGCTCCAATGAAAGTCGTCCTCTGAGGATTCTCGGGGTCTAAAGTAACCGAGACCAATTCTTCTGCTGGCCTTCCTCTATTCTCATCATTTTCTCGAACATCCATATCTTCAATAGGAAGAACCTGCCCCCCGACTCCATCTGCCCTCAAAGAGGCCACATAACAGCTTCTAGCCATTTTTTGATCTCCTCTTTCTTCTCCAATCCCGTTTCGGGTAGGAAACTTCATGACTGAATGGTAGGAAGAGGGGACTGCCTTGAAGGCATGTATCCCTGTTCTCCCCATGATAGCATTATAAGTTGAACTAGCCTTTACCACCACGAAATCCAGCATCTGCGTTGCTTGCCTTGGCTCCGTACCTATGGTGGTTGGCAATTTGATTATCCCTTCCACAGGACATTCCACTCCAGCAAATCCATATATCGGCATGTCGGTTGGTGTTAACTGAGAGTCGTTATACCCCATCCTTAGAAAGGTGTCGTGGAGCAAGATATCCATAGAAGCACCATTATCCACAAGGACCCTCTTAACCGGGCTATTTCCTATTATTGGTGTTATGACCAGCGGGTCGTCATGGGGAAACTTCACACCCTCTAGGTCGGAATCATCAAAAGCCAATGTTACTTCTGTCCTGGCCCTCTTCGGGGCTTCTCCAACAATATGCATAACCTCTCTAGTATATGCCTTTCTGGAATTTTTGGACAATCCAGCAGCAGTTGGACCTCCAAAGATCGTGTTTATCACAGGCCCTCGAGGTCTCGGCCCTCCATAAATAGTGTTTATAACTGGTCCTCTAGGCTGGGGGTTTCGCCCCTGATCGCCTTGGTCCCTCCTACGATCTTCAAAGTTCTTCCTTCCATTATTATTTCTGTCCCCTCCATCTCCAGTATACTTGTTCAATCTTCCTTTTCGAATCAAAAACTCAATTTCATCTTTCAATTGCCTACACTCATCGGTGTCATGGCCAACATCTTTGTGAAACCTGCAATACTTGCCCTTATCTAGCTTGGCGGGATCAGCCTTCAAGGGCTTAGGCCAGCGAATATCTCTGTCTTTCTCAATCTCCATCAAAATCTGACTTCTGGGAGCATTCAGCTTAGCGTATTCAGTGAACTTTTGCCCAGGTCCTCCCTTCTTGGGGGTTGAATCAGGGTTTTGTTCGGTTCTAGGATATTTGTCCTTAGCGATATACTCCAAATCAGTTTTTCGTTTCTTGCCTCCAGTGGGCTCATTACTTACTACGGTCTTCCTCATACTTTCTTCAACCTTGATATACTTCCCTGCCCTCTCTTGGAGCTGCAACATGCTCTCAGGGGGTCGTTTGGCCAAAGACATCTTGAAAAACTCATCCCTAGTTCCTTATTGCAGTGCTATCATGGCTACCTTATCATCAAGGTCTGGGACTTTTAAAGCGTCCTTTTCAAAACGATTCAGGTAATCTCTTAAGGATTCCTTAGCTCCCTGCACAAGACTCATAAGAGATGCTGAACTTTTCTCATGGACTCTTCCACTGATGAATTGCTTAATAAAAGCCTGACTTAATTCTCTGAATGATCCAATAGAATTTGGGGGTAGGCGACTGTACCATCTTTGAGCCATACCCGACAGGGTTTGAGGGAAGGCCCGACATTTTATAGCATTATTCACGGGTTGCAGCAGCAGTGCGTTAGAGAATGTCCTAACATGATTAGCGGGGTCTCCCGTGCCATCATAGGCTTTGATAGTGGGCATCTTGAATTTCCTTGAGATATGGGCATTCATTATTTCTTCTGTGAAGGGTGGAGTTGGATCATCAGGATCTCCAAGGGGAAGGAGATTGCTTGGATCAGTTCTTGGGACAGCAGCCCTTCTTCTTATCGGACCATCCAGGTCTATGATAGGAGGAGGATTTCTCCCCCTAGGAGGCATGTGGAGTCTGGTGGCTTGGTGAGCCTCCAAATCATGCCTCAGCCTTTGGATTTCAGCCTCATGAGCCCTGATCTTTTCCTGTTGGGGATTCGCCCCTGGGGTGCTTTGGGGGCGTTGCCTTCCATCGGCCATTGGCTCTTTTCCAGGACGCCTCCTTCTCGGGGCCACTTCATCATCCGAAGATTCGGAGTCTCTCTCAGTGTATGGACCAGAAAATTCCCGATCCTCAGGGATAGGATCCAAACCTCGTATATAGGGGGGCGACCGCCCTCGTGCTTCGCTTCACCCAGCATATCCGCTTCCTCCAACCTCAGGGTGAAGGGGCATCCCATAAGGGGGGTTAGTAGTAACAATAGTTGAATATTCATACCCGACGGGTCGAGAATTCAGAGGTATATGTATTTGTTGAACTTGAGGATTCGTACCTTGAATCAGGGGAGTTGTCCCTTGTAGCTGGGGTTGAGTTGCCCCTGTCTGGGCTTCCTCCTGAGTAGATGCATAGGTTGAATGGGGAGGAACCTCCACGGTTGATGAAATCACCTGGGTTGTCTCTAATGGTGTTCCTTCCTCTAGAGCTCCAATTGTTCTCCGTGTTCTCGCCATGGTTGTTGTTGTGATTCCCACAGACGGCGCCAAATGTTGTGGATAAAAAACTAAGGTTATCACTTGCTGTATTTAATATTAAGATTCGGGAGCTCAAGGCCTTTAATGGCTGCTCTCGTGTTTCGTGACTCGATCTGCCTTTACGAGATGCCTACGTATCTCTGTGAATTAGAGAATCAAGCCAAAAAATGTAGTTCTGATTGGTGGGGGTGAGACCCCTTATATAGATGTTGGGAGTTCTTGAATTGGACTTGGTATAGGAGACTTGGTGGGCAAGTCTCATAATTAGAATGGACTTTGGAGTCCTAGGTAGTAGGAAACTGATTCCTTATCCTTTTAGGTTCCCTTGAGGCTAATCTCCAAGGATTTATATCCTTATCGGGACTCTTTTCAACATCTGATTTGTCCCTTATTAATTAATTACGAAATTAATTAATAATCAGGGCTTTTGGGCCTTTTTTATTCCATTAGGCCTGATCTGGTCCATCAGGCTTAACCTTTCTGGTCTGAGTATCATATATCTTTTTATTGGGCCTAGCAGCCCACAGTTTGTACAATTAATGCAGTATTTAATTATACAATCATAATTTATTTATTCCTATCACGTATTTTATTTCGTATCAAAATCATTTACAGATAGTTAATTATATAATTTTCAGAGAAAAACCCTAATTACATAAACTGTTCTAAGAATCAAACAGCAAAACGAAGGCGTTACCGATCTCTGTTTTTAAAGCTTGAGTAACCAAAACGAAGGATTTGAGGTGTTCTATTAGATTCTGAGCTTTATTTCACTGCAGAAATCAAGGGTATTTTTCTAAAAATTTATTTATTTTCGAATTTATTTTATTAAAAATATGAATTTTTGTTCGGATGATTGTTTGTATGATTTGATGATTGCATGTTGTAGAGCTTGTTTTCCTGATGATTTTCATATGTCATACGTCTGATTTGGAGTTCAATAACATGCTCAAAAGTGGGTTTAATTTTCGAATTTCAAAATTAGGGTTTATAACCCGTATGAATGTTTTCAATTGAAATTTGGGGGTTTTTGATTCAGGGGTTATTAGCTGTTGATTTATAGTGGGTTGTGTTCCTTATAAAATTTGCAATCGATTGATATATAGCTCGTTAACAGAGGATGCTTGAATCGAAGGGAGTTGTGTTTTAAAGATTTGCGATGTTCGCCGGAAACCGACGATGTTCTTGGCCAATTTCCGGCCAGAACAGGGATGATTAGAATGTTTTGAATGCATGAACAAGTTCCTGGTGTTGTGTAGTGTTGATCTGGAGGTGTTGGTGGGGTGAGGACGCCGGGATCGTCTTCTCCGGCCACCCCCGATTTTTCGGCGACTGAAACTGCAAAATTGCAGTTTAGTCCCTGTATTTGTGAAGATGGTGAAGTTTAGTCCCTGTAGTTTGCAAAGTTTTCAAAAATAGGATTCCTGTTTATAAAATATTTAAAAATCATATTTCCTATTTATTTTTATTATAAAAATTCATTTTTAATTTCTGAAAATTCTGAAAATTATTATTTTAATTCCGAAAATTATTTTTAATTCACAAATAAATCTGAATTAATTAGTTAATTAATTTCAGTTAATTTATAATTGATTAATTGGTCAATTAATTCGAAAATTAATTAATTAATTGATTTAATTAATTATTAATTGATTTTAATTAGTTATTTAATTAGATTTAATTATTTAAAAATGATTTAAAAATTCTGAAAAATAGTTTCGAGCTTTAAAATATTATTCTAAATTATTTCTAAGGCTCGATAATTATTCTAAAATTGTTTCGGAACAAGAATTGGCCAACCGAACCCTGTTTATTATTCCGAAATTGATCCAACGACCCGTTTTAATTCCGAAAAATGTTTTAAAAATCATTTTAAATACCCGAAATCATATTTATGACCCGAGACTTCTTTATAGATGATATGTCATTGATTACGTGATGTATTATGTGTTATACGTGACCTGTTGTTTGACTATCGGTCTATATATTCGGTGTTTACTTGGTTATTGCATAGATTTCAATCCGTTAATCGGATTTGGGTAAAACGAAGGGTAGATAGAAGTATGTGTTGAATAGAATCCTGTGAGTTGATGATTGATAGATGCTTATGATATGTGAGCAGAAGAGGCAAGGCGTAGGAAAGGGAAACAGGTAGTTGAGGAGTAAGACGATTGTGATTGAAAGCAAGTGCAGGATAGTAAGCTAATATCAGGCAAGTGTTCTGAACTTTCTTGAGATATTGTAATTCTTGATAGTCTTGTTGACATTGCAAGTGCTTTGAAGCACGGAAACCTAAATCCTGATTTCAGTTATTGTTCTTGAGCTATGAACCATATTCTTTCTAAGCCATTGATTATTGTATACCCAAACACGAACCACAAATCTACGATACTACTCCACAAATACATACAAACTAAATACCAGACACTGAACTGAATTATTATATACTCAATCCATGATATCTTCTGCTTTGAAAGACCAAATCCTTGAAACCCTGAACCGTTGTTTCCTTTGTTATCCAATTCTTTCATTACCCAACATTCAAGCTTTGAAAGTACCTTGTTGATCCTTACAAGGATTGAAACCCTTTCATTGTTAAACAATTATTGTTGTTAATGATTTCTGATAGGAATAAATAAATTATGATTAAATACTGCAAGGTGTGGGCTGCTAGGCCCAATAAAAGATATATGATACTCAGACCGGAGAGGTTAAGCCTGATGGACCAGATCAGGCCTGATGGAATAAAGAAGGCCCAAAAGCCCTGATTATTAATTAATTTCGTAATTAATTAATAAGGCAAAAATCAGCTATTGAGAAGGGTCCCGGTAAGGATATAAATCCTTATAGATTATCCTCAAGGGGACCTAAAAGGATAAGGAATCAGTTTCCTACTATTTAGGACCCCTAAGTCCATTCTAATTATGAGACTTGCCCACCAAGTCTCCTATACCAAGTCCAATTCAAGGACTCCCAACATCTATATAAGGGGCCTCACCTCAAAGATCAGAACTAGATTTTTTGGCTTGATTCTCTAATTCACAGAGATACGTAGGCATCTCGTAAAGGCAGAGTTAAGCTACGAAATACGAGAGCAGCCATTAAAGGCCTTGAGCTCCCGAACCTTAGCAATAAATACAGCAAATAATAACCTTAGTTTTTTATCCATAACATTTGGCGCCGTCTGTGGGAAAGCACAACAACAACCATGGCGAGAACACGGAGAACAATTGGAGCTCTGGAGGAAGGAACACCATCAGGGACAACTCAGGTAATTTCGTCAACCGTGGAGGTTCCGCCCCATTCGACTTATGCATCTACTCAGGGGGATGCCCAGATAGGGGGAACTCAACCTCAACCACAAGGGACAACTCCCTCGATTATTCAAGGTACGAATCCTCAAGTTCAACAAGTACATATACCTGTGAATTCTCGACCGTCGGGTATGAATATTCAACTGTTGTTACTACTAACCCCCCTTATGGGATGCCCCTTCGCCCTGAGGTTGGAGGAAGCGGATATGCTGGGCGAGGCGAAGCACGAGGGCAGTCACCCCCTATATACAGGTTTGGGTCCTATTCCTTGAGGATCGGAGAATTTTCTGGTCCTTACACTGAGAGAGACTCCGAATCTTCGGATGATGAAGTGGCCCCGAGAAGGAGGCGTCCTGGAAAAGAGCCAATGGCCGATGGAAGGCAACGCCCCCAAAGCACCCCAGGGGCGAATCCCCAAGAAGTGCAGGAAAGGATCAGGGCTCATGAGGCTGAAATCCAAAGGCTGAGGCGTGATTTGGAGGCTCACCAGGCCACCAGACCCCAGATACCTCCTAGGGGGAGAAATCCTCCTCCTGTCATAGACCTGGATGGTCCGGTAAGAAGAAGGTCTGCTGTCCCAAGAACTGATCCAAGCAATCTCCTTCCCCTTGGAGATCCTGATGATCCAACTCTACCCTTCACAGAAGAGATAATGAATGCCCATATCTCGAGGAAATTCAAGATGACCACTATCAAAGCCTATGATGGCACGGGAGACCCCGCTAATCATGTTAGGACATTCTCTAATGCACTGCTGCTGCAACCCGTGAATGATGCTATAAAGTGTCGGGCCTTCCCTCAAACCCTGTCGGGTATGGCTCAAAGATGGTACAGTCGCCTGCCCCCAAATTCTCTTGGATCGTTTAGAGAATTAAGTCAGGCTTTTATTAAGCAATTCATCAGTGGAAGAGTCCATGAGAAAAGTTCAGCATCTCTTATGAGTCTTGTGCAGGGAGCTAAGGAATCCTTGAGAGATTACCTGAATCGTTTTACAAAGGAGGCTTTAAAAGTCCCAGACCTTGATGATTAAGTAGCCATGATAGCACTGCAACAAGGAACCAGGGATGAGTTTTTCAAGATGTCCTTGGCCAAACATCCCCCTAAAAACATGTTGCAACTCCAAGAGAGGGCAGGGAAGTATATCAAGGTTGAAGAAAGCATGAGGAAGACCGTAGTAAGTAATGAGCCCACTGGAGGCAAGAAGCGAAAAACTGATCTGGAGTATATCGCTAAGGACAAATATCCTAAAACCGAACAAAACCCTGATTCAACCCCCAAGAAGGGAGGACCTGGGCAAAAGTTCACTGAATACGCTAAGCTGAGTGCTCCTAGAAGTCAGATTTTGATGGAGATTGAAAAAGATAGAGATATTCGCTAGCCTAAGCCCTTGAAGGCTGATCCCGCCAAGCTAGATAAGAGCAAGTATTGCAGGTTTCACAAGGATGTTGGCCATGACACCGATGAGTGTAGGCAATTGAAAGATGAAATTGAGTTTTTGATTCGAAAAGGAAGATTGAACAAGTACACTGGAGATGGAGGGGACAGAAATAATAATGGAAGGAAGAACTTTGAAGATCGTAGAGGGACCAAGACGATCAGGGGCGGAATCCCCAACCTAGAGGGCCGGTTATAAATGCAATTTTTGCAGGACCGTGACGCCCTCGAGGGCCATGTGATAAACACGATCTTTGGAGGTCCAACTGCTGCTGGATTGTCCAAAAATTCCAGAAAGGCATATACTAGGGAGGTTATGCATATTGTTGGAGAAGCCCCGAAGAGGGCCAGGACAGAAGTAACATTGGCTTTTGATGATTCCTGACCTAGAGGGTGTGAAGTTTCCCCATGACGACCCGCTGGTCATAACACCGATAATAGGAAATAGCCCGGTTAAGAGGGTCCTTGTGGATAATGGCGCTTCTGTGGATATCTTGCTCCACGATACCTTTCTAAGAATGGGGTATAACGACTCCCAGTTGACACCAACCGACATGCCGATATATGGATTTGCTAGAGTAGAATGTCCTGTGGAAGGGATAATCAAATTGCCGACCACCATAGGTACGGAACCAAGGCAAGCAACGCAGATGCTGGATTTCGTGGTGGTAAAGGCTAGTTCAACTTATAATGCTATCATGGGGAGAACAGGGATACATGCCTTCAAGGCAGTCCCCTCTTCCTACCATTCAGTCATGAAGTTTCCCACCCGAAACGGGATTGGAGAAGAGAGAGGAGATCAAAAAATGGCTAGAAGCTGTTATGTGGCCTCTTTGAGGGCAGATGGAGTCGGGGGGCAGGTTCTTCCTATAGAAGATATGGATGTTCGAGATAATAATGAGAATAGAGGAAGGCCAGCAGAAGAATTGGTTTCGGTTCCTTTAGACCCCGAGAATCCTGAGAGGATGACTTTCATTGGAGCCACATTAGAGGAGACCCTTAGAGAGAAGTTAGTGAAATTTTTGCAAGAAAATAGTGATGTGTTTGCATGGTCAGCAGCTGATATGCCAGGCATAGACCCGGAGTTAATTACTCACAAGCTAAACGTGGATCCAAGCCGGAAGACAGTGAAACAAAAGAAAAGAAATTTTGCCCCGGAAAGACAAGAGGCTATAAAACAGGAAGTAGAAAAGCTCTTAGAGGCTGGTTTTATTGAGGAGATTCAATTTCCGGAGTGGTTAACAAACCCTGTAATGGTGAAGAAGGCTAATAGAAAGTGGAGGATGTGTATAGACTTCACTGATCTGAAT
Source organism: Apium graveolens (assembly GCF_009905375.1). NCBI lineage: Eukaryota > Viridiplantae > Streptophyta > Magnoliopsida > Apiales > Apiaceae > Apium > Apium graveolens. The sequence continues at coordinate 71,153,603 of NC_133652.1, read as the reverse complement.
GATGCATGCCCCAAAGACTGTTTTCCGATGCCTAGAATTGATACTTTGATTGATGCCACTGCTGGACATGAGATGCTGAGTTTCATGGATGGATTTAGAGGATACAACCAGATCAAAATGCATAAGGATGACATTCCAAAGGTATCATTTATCACTGACTTTGGTGTTTATTGTTATCTTGTTATGGCGTTTGGTCTCAAGAATGCAGGAGCCACCTATCAAAGGTTGGTAAACAAATTTTTAAGGATCTTATTGGTAAGACTATGGAAGTCTATGTTGATGACATGTTAGTCAAGAGTCTAGTAAAGACTGATCACAAAACCCATTTGAGGGAAGCTTTTGAGGTCCTGAGGTACCACAAGATGATGTTGAATCCTACGAAGTGTGCTTTTGGAGTAGGATCGGGAAAATTCTTGGGATTATTGGTCTCAAAGAGGGGAATTGAGGCTAACCCCGATAAAATAAAGGCAATCCTGGACATGGAACCCCCAAAAACTGTCAAGGATGTTCAGAAGCTCACAGGAAGGGTTGCTGCGCTAGGACAATTCATCTCCAAGTCAGGAGACAAGTGCTTGTCATTTTTCAAGTCACTAAAGAAAATCAAAGACTTTATATGGAGTGAGGAAAACCAGAAGGCATTTGAAGAGTTAAAAAAGTATATGGCCCAGGCCCCGTTGTTGGCCAAGCCAGTTCTGAATGAAGTTTTATTCTTGTACTTGGCTGTTTCAGAGAGCGCCTTGAGCGCGGTGTTTGTTAAGGAGGAACTGAAAATCCAGAAACCCGTATACTATGTCAGCAAAGTTTTGCATGGTGCTGAGTTGAATTATTCAACTATTGAAAAATTCGCTCTAGCCTTGGAAATGGCTTCAAGAAAACTGCGTCCTTACTTTCAGGCTCATCGGATTGAGGTGCTAACAAATCAGCCACTGAGAAATATCATTCACAGTCCCAAGGCAAGTGGGAGATTGATTAAGTGGGCAATAGAGTTGGGAGAGTTCGATCTCAAGTATAAGCCACGTACGGCCATAAAAGCCCAGGCACTAGCTGACTTCGTGGTGGAATGTACCATACCCAACCAAGAAGTCGGGGGGCAGGAAGATGCCATACCTCAAGACAAGGAAGTCGATAATGAAAACAAAAAGAAGGACGATAATGAAAGCAAGGAGAAGGATGATAAAGAGTTTTGGGTTCACTATTTTGATGGAGCATCAAAAACAAACTCCAGTGGAGCAGGATTGGTTTTGCAAAGCCCTGATGGGTTCTTAATTGAATATGCTATGAAGCTAGACTTCCCAACCACAAATAACGAGGCAGAATATGAAGCCCTGATAGCTGGCCTTGGTCTAGCTGAGACACTTAGAGTCAAAAACTTAAAGGTCCGTAGAGACTCGAAGCTGATCATATCCCAGGTAAAGGGAGAATTTGAGGCAAGGGATGATACAATGGCTAAGTATGTCCGCCTAGTAAGGGCTGTGATGACCCAATTTAATGAATGCCATGTTGAACACATTCCAAGGGAAGAAAATGTTAAGGCAGATGCGCTATCAAAGTTTGCTTCATCTGAGATAGAAGAAAGTTCAGGTAGTGTATACTTCCATGTTTTGAAGACACGAAGCATAGATGTTAAGCTTGTGGCTCCCATAGGTCTGGGGACGTCATGGATCGATCCCATTAAGGCTCACCATTCAAACCGGTTGGTTGCCAAGCGATGCAACTGAAGCACGAAAGTTAACTGTTCGAGCACTAAGGTACTCCTTGATAGATGGGATTATGTATAAAAGATCTTTCGTGGTTCCTTACTTGAGGTGTCTCAGGCCCGATGAAGCACGCTTGGCTCTTGAGGAAGTGCATGAAGGTATTTGTGGGCAACACCTGGGGGGCAGGGCCTTGGCTCATAAGATAACCCGTTTAGGCTTCTATTGGCCAGAAATGATGGCTGATGCCAAAGAATATGTGAAGAAGTGTGATCGCTGTCAGAAGCATGCACCAGTTGTTAGACAACCCCCCGAGATGCTGACCTCTATCAACTCCCCAATTCCCTTTGCTATGTGGGGGATGGATATTCTAGGGCCTTTCCCTATGGCCACGGTACAAAGGAAGTTTCTGATTGTAGCCATTGATTATTTCACTAAGTGGATTGAAGCCAAGCCCTTGGCCAAAATCACAACTAAGCAGGTTGCACAATTCCTGTGGGAAAACATTATGTGCCAATATGGAATTCCCCGTATCCTCGTCACTGACAATGGAACACAATTCAACAATGAGGAATTCAAGAAGTATTTTGAAGAAAATGAAATTGAGTTACGGTTCACCTCTGTGGCTCACCCGCAAGCCAATGGGTAAGCGGAGGTAGCAAATCGGATAATCCTGGATGGACTACGGAAGAGGATCGAGAAGTCAAGAAATAATTGGGTGGATGAGATACTTCCAATACTATGGGCCTATAGGACTACCTGTAGAGTCACGACTGGAGCAACTCCCTTCATGTTGGCATATGGGGCAGAAGCAGTTGTTCCCGTGGAGATATCACATTCTTCTCCAAGAATTCAAGCTTTCAATGCTGGGGAAAATGAGGAAGGGCAAAGGTTGGTGCTGGACTTAATTGATGAAGTGCGAGATAAGGCACATGCAAAGATAGTAGAGTATCAGAAAAAGGCTTCGTTCTACTACAACCAAAGGGTTAAAGAAAGGTTCTTCAAGCAGGGTGACCTAGTCTTGAGGAAGGTGGAAGCTTCTGGTGTAGGGCAGAAAGGGAAACTTGCCCCAAATTGGGAAGGGCCGTACAAAGTCAAGAGCGTTCAGGGTAGAGGAACCTACAAGCTGGAGACTATGGATGGCTTTGAAGTCCCGAGAACTTGGCATGCGCAAAACCTGAAGGTTTACTATGTGTAAAGCCATTAAACATGATTCTCACTTGACAAGTAGGTTAAAAAGCACCTTGAAGCTTCGATTGCTTAGGATTTACATGTTTAAGCTTTATTTTTAGGAGTGGTGTAAGGGATGAACCTCGAGAGTTGCCATAAACCTGTTTTACAATTGTTTAGTTCATCTTATTATAGAACTATTTGATTCATATTATTATATGATCAAGTTTGCTTATCTATTTTAGTACAAGTACGGGTAAAATAGGAGATAGTTTTTAAAGCTAGCAAGATAACAGTACAAGTACTTGAAAAGGATAGTAGAAAAGCAAACAAATAACTTAAAATAGCATAAAAAGCCCCGAAGGGTAATAAGTTCTGAATACGATTAAGTCAATACATAGAAAGCCACAATGGGCCAAACAAGAAAAACAAAATACTCAGAGATCCTTGAAGAAGTCATCATCGATGTTTCCTTCATCGGCAGCAGAAGAAGGAACTGGCACAGGATCAGCACCTCGAGGAGAAACAGCTGCGGCCTCAGCAGAAGTAGAAAGAGTAGGAGAAAGAGGGATATCATCAAGAAGAGGCTCTTTCCCAGGAATATCAGGGACTGGATAGGCAGTGAGAGTCACCTCCGGAATCTTCTTCCCAATCTCCTCTACTATCTGCTCCCAACAGCTAGAAAAGGTCTCCGGGAAGTTAGCATCGTACTCAGCATTTAGGATATCCTGAAAGTCCTGAGATGCCTTATACTCAGCTATCACCTCAGCTCGGGCCCTTTGAGCATCCAGCTCCAGCTTACGAACTTTCTCCTTTTCATCCGCCAGCTCCTTCTCTACCTCACGAAAACGAGTGAAGTTGGCCTCGGAAGCCTTGAGGTACCTATCCCTGTCTCTCTCAGCAATAGTTAGGTCGGTCCTCACATCCTTCAAATTGTGAAGGGCAGCCTGGAGATAGGTATTCATCTACACAAACATATCAAAGTACAGTAAGTAAAAAAAAACAGTTAAAAAAGGAAGAGGCTTACAGAAGCCACGGCCTGAGCACCCAGACGCTCAATTTGTAGGTCATCAGAAGACTCTACAATCTCAGCCCTGTCACGAGGCGTGATCACACTCTCAGACCAAACGGCGGCAACCTCGGAACTCCCTACCACCGTGTCCCTCCTCTGAAGGCCCCAAGTGATGGTGAAAGGAGAGGTATCTTCATCAAGGCTAAGAGGCCTCTGGGATAAAAAGGTAGGGACGGCCTCCTGAACTGTGACTGAAGGGCCGTCACCAATCCTAACCCGCTTGTCGCGGTGGGTCTCAACAGCAGAGCCCTTGGCAGCACGGGTCTCCCGCTTCTTGAAGATCGTGTCCAAAGCTGCCCTAGCTGCAGGCAAATACAGGCACGTAAGAAGAAGGACAAATAGAGAATGGAGAAAATGGAACAAAAAGGGGAAAGAAATACCCTCGGGACCAAGGTCACTTAGACCTAAACCTTGCAAATTACCCTCTGAAAGGATGAGAGCGTAATGGTGCAAGTTATCAGCAGTAATGGCCTTGATGGCCGCATCCTCATCTATCCCCAATTTTAGGTCTCTTAAAGACCCGTCTATACTTTTTGAGAAGTCGGGCCTGAAAAAATGGTCCCAACCCTCCTCGAAATCCAGAAATACATAAAACCACACACTCTTCCATGTTGGATACGAGTCGGGGTTGGTGCCAGAAATAAAGCAGGAACGGGCCAAGGATCTATGAACTATTTTGACCCATCCTTGGTCCTCAGAAGCATTTACAAATTTAAATAAATAACGAAAGACACAAACATTTGGCTCAAAACTGTGTTTACGAGATTGGGCCATATAACAGTGAATAAAATGCCAAGAGTTGGGTGTGAGTTGGGTCGGACAGACTCGGGCCTCAGCCAAAAGGCAAAAAATAAAGGGATGAGGAGGTAGGCGAAAACCAGCATAGAAGGTTTCCTTATAGACCCGAATGGCCCCAGGCTTTGGGTAGCAGGCCCTATCATTTGGGCCTGGAGCCTCGGCCCTATAAGGGTGAGAAATGCCAAAAAGGCGGGCTATGGTACCTACTTGATCTGGACCAAATCTAGAAGGATAATTATATGCATCTAAGTGTAACATGTTAGGAAAGGCTTGCCCGAATTCGGTTAAAAGATCCCTAAGAGAAATAACTGAGGAATGTATAAGAGATTTTTTACCTCGGCTGGCCCTAGAGGGACGGGCAACAGCTTGGGGGACATGGGAGTGAGATGAATCAGAATCCGCCATGGATGAAGACAAAAACCCAGGAAGCTCTTGAAGGTAAGTGAAGAAGATGAAGATTCAAACGGAATCTTCAAAATAAGCCCAGAAAGCGGCGGAGTAGAAAGCCGGAAATCGCTTTGAGGTGGCGATTCTTGAGAGAGTAATTGCAGAATAGAAGTTAAGAGATTTTTGTGAAAGTAAAGTGTGAGAAATGAACTCACACTCCACCTCTTATATAGAAGAACTTAAGGATGCACAAACGTGCCTGGGCCTAAAAAAAGGTGGGAAGCCCATAAAATTTGAATTTTGAAAAGATTTGCAATCAAAAATCAAAGTTCATTGAATGAATCAAGGCTCAAAAAGCCTCAACAACGCCCCGGGTACATTGTCCCTAGCCGTTGTTAGAAGTGTGGCTCCTAGGCGTGGTCCAACAACGCCCAGGAAGCTTTAGTCTTCAACAACGCCCAGGGTGCATTGTCCCTAGCCGTTATTAGAAGTGTGGCTCCTAGGTGTGGTCCAACAACGCCCAAGAAGCATCTGTCTTCAACAACGCCCAGGGTGCATTATCCCTAGCCGTTGTTAGAAGTATGGCTCCTAGGTTTGGTCCAATAACGCCCAGGAAGCATCAGTCTTCAACAACGCCCAGGGTGCATTATCCCTAGCCGTTGTTAGAAGTATGGCTCCTAGGCTTGGTCCAACAACGCCCAGGAAGCATCAGTCTTCAACAACGCCTAGGGTGCATTATCCCTAGCCATTGTCAGAATGTATGTCTCCTAGGCGTGGTACTAAACCTGTCTCCTAGGCGTGGGTGCACAATGTCTAGGATCTATGAAAGCATCAGCCTCCAATAACGCCCAGGACACAAGTTTCCTAGACGTTGTTAGGAAACTGTCTCCTAGGCGTGGATCAACAACGCCCAAGAAGCATCAGCCTCCAACAACACCCAGGACGCAAGTTTCCTAGACGTTGTTAGGAAACTGTCTCCTAGAAATGGATCAACAACGCCTAGGATGTATTGAGCAGCAAAAGTTCTATTATTTAATCAGAAAATTAGGGAAAATCCAGAAATTAAAGGAAAAATCCCAGAAAATTAGGGAAAATCCAGAAATTAAAGGAAAAATCCCAGAAAATTAGGGAAAAATCCAGAAATTAAAGGAAAAATCCCAGAAAATTAGGGGAAAATCCAGAAATTAAAGGAAAAATCCCAGAAAATTAGGGAAAATCCCGGAAATAAGGGAAAAATTCCTGGAATTAAGATAATTCCTGAATAAAAGGAAAATTCATTGTAAATGTGTAGGTCGCTCCACACTTTGCGCAAAAACGAAACCTTGTAAGGGAATAAACAGACTTAACTTCTGCGAAACCTAATCAATGTTTCCCAAAAGTTGGGGGGCAAATGATAGGAATAAATAAATTATGATTAAATACTGCAAGATGTGGGCTGCTAGGCCCAATAAAAAGATATATGATACTCAGACCGGAAAGGTTAAGCCTGATGGACCAGATCAGTCCTGATGGAATAAAGAAGGCCCAAAAGCCCTGATTATTAATTAATTTCGTAATTAATTAATAAGATAAAAATCAGCTATTGAGAAGAGTCCCGATAAGGATATAAATCCTTATAGATTATCCTCAAGGGGACCTAAAAGGATAAGGAATCAGTTTCCTACTATTTAGGACTCCTAAGTCCATTCTAATTATGAAACTTGCCCACCAAGTCTCCTATACCAAGTCCAATTCAAGGACTCCCAACATCTATATAAGGGGCCTCACCCCAAAGATCAGAACTACGTTTTTTGGCTTGATTCTCTAATTCACAGAGATACGTAGGCATCTCGTAAAGGCAGATCGAGCCACGAAACACGAGAGCAGCCATTAAAGGCCTTGAGCTCCCGAATCTTAGTAATAAGTACAGCAAATAATAACCTTAATTTTTTATCCATAACAATGTCGCAGGAGACGCTGGCTTTGGAGGCTCTTCTACCCTGGCCTTCTTTATAACAGGCTCGGTCTCCTCCTCAGAAGAAGATTCCTCCTCTTCAGAGCTGGATTCAAGCTCCTTCCTTTTTTGGCCTTGGCCCTGACTTCCTGATGGGTCGTCCTTAATCAGATCGGCAAGCTTAACTGTAACGCCCCCAAGTGCTGAGACTTTCATAGGGCAGGGGAAAGAAGATTATTCAAGAACCTCAGGAAACTCTTCCTGGATAGCCTCCACAGCAGCGTCCCAGCCTTCCTTGTAGCTGATTGGATGTAGGAGGGCATCATGCTCCACCATTAAGTCCTTGAATTCTTGAGTATCCATCCAGCCGTCAAAGGCTTTGTCTTTTTGAGCCTTGAGAGTGACAATCTCAGCCCTGGCCATTTCAAGATCAGAAGTTGAGGAGGCAAGTTGAGCTTCAAGAGCCTCTATACGCTGGTTAGCCTCCTCCAGCTTCTTATTTGTGTCTTCCAGACCAACTTTCCATGCCTTGGCTTGGTGAATTCCCCCTTGAAAGTGGACGTTCGCCTGCAAGAAACAAAGGGAAAGTGAGAAACAAGAAAAATTATGGCAGGAAGCTATAGATATCAAAAGAAAAAGACATACCGTAGCCAAGGCCTGAGCTCCGAAAAGCTCGTTAGCCTCCAAGTCATGTTGAAGGACAAGATCATGATAATCCACAGGAGAAATGGAATTCATAGACCATTCCTTGGCAAGCGTTGTGTTGCCAACAATCGAATCCTTTCCCCAGATTCCCCAAGCGGGTTGAAAGAAAGCCCCTGATTTTTATTTTGTACGTAAAGGTTGGTTGGGGCCTTCCTCGCCTGCTTCCTTCGCCTGGAGTAGGAACTCAGGGAAGCGATCCCCAAGGCGCGGGTCTTTGAAGACCTTCCCAGCATGTTTCATCCTGGTCGTTTCCAGGTCTTTAGGCTTTGTAGCCTCCTCGATCTTCTCATCCACTGCAACAAATAAGATAAGTGAGTTAAGAAATTAGCAAAGTAAAAAGTGGGAGAAACGAAGACAACTATAGAAGGAAGGAAACATACTCTTTTTAGGAATGAGAGAAAGGCCACGTTCTACAAGAACGGTCTCCCTGATAAGATCCCAAGAGTGGGAAGTCCCATTATCTTGAGTAAGGAGGTTGAAAGCTCTGGTCTCCTCCTCATACAAAACTATATCATTAGGGCTCCCATCTACAGCTAGCCCAAAAGACAAACGAAAGAGGGTGCCCCAGTCGCCGCCCTCTCAAAGGACGTACAGAAAATCTTTTTTCCACCCAAAATTATTGTCAGGGATGGACTTCCCGTTCACTATGTGGGGAACGGTTGGGCGCTGGTTCAAAGAAACCCACCCCGGATTCTTGTCGGGACTGTTCTTGAACTGAAAAATCTTTCTAAATACAGCAACCGAGGTAGGGACGTTGTGCTTGGCGCATTGCGACAAGTAGCACAGAATCAACCTCCAAGAGTTTGGAGGAAGTTGGAAAGGGCTGATGCCCACATCAGCTAGCAGAACAGGGATAAATGGGTGAAAGGAGAGTCTGATACCTGCCCTTAGAGTGTCCCTGTAGACGCAGAGTGCGTCCTTCCTCCATTGACAGTCCCTGTCGACCGGACCCGCAAGAACCAGCTTAAAGGGTTCCTTGATTTTGAAACAAGCAGTCAACTTGTCCAGCTCCTTTGGATCCCGGAAGACACTGATATGGTCATGCGCGTCCAGATGCGCGTCAGATGGGTACTCATCCCCTCAGGTGTTGATCATATCAATCAAGGAAGTGTACCTTGATCGAATGGGGAACTCACTGGACTTTTTGGCCACGTTCATCTTGGCCAAACATGTAATTATCTTATCAGCCATCTGAGAAAAGGGCATAAAAGAAGACAATTTTAAAACACGAGCTATGCAAAAACGAGCAAAAGAAAAAGAAAGGAAGGTAGTTTACCTGAAGTAACGCTGCAAAAAGGGGCTGGCTTACTAAGTGAAGGTTTTGGGGACTCAAAAATTCCGACCTAGAATTATTTCTCTGAGATCTTTAGAAGAAGAAAAGAGGAAGGAAATTCAAAAATAAGAATGTGAGAAAATGAGTGACCCTAGTTACTCCTTTATATAGGCGGAAAAAGGAAGATGAAAAGGCAGAAAAGCCCATTAAGCTGAAGGCCCAAAGAGAAATCCCAAACTCTGGAATATTCCAGAATATCTTTAGAGTTATTAAGTTCTGGAACCTTCCAGAATATCTTCAAAAAAATTCTTATGGCCCAAAACGAGGCCCAAATCCAAAAAGGGGTTTGGAAAAGTGAAGACCCAAATCCAAAAAGGTTTTAGAAAAGTAAAGGCCCAAAATGAGGCCCAAATCCAAAAAGGATTGGGAAAAGTAAAGGCCCAAAACGAGGCCCAAATTCAAAAAGGGGTTTGGAAAAGTGAAGGCCCAAAGTAAAGGCCCAAAAACGAGGCCCAAATCCAAAAAAGATTTGGAAAAGTAAAGGCCCAAACAAGGCCGAGTCCAAGTTAAAATTAGGAAAAGCCCAATAAAGACCAGGATTGAGGTCGAATTTGAGGTCGTAAATCCTATTCGAATTCTTTCGAATAGGCGCCAGTAAAATTCGGGTTAAAAAACCAGGATCCAGGTCGAAATTGAAGTCGTGGATCCAGTTCGAATTCTTTCAAACAGAAGCCAGAAAAGACTTATCAATAAGACCAGGATTGAGGTCGAAATTTTGGTCATCAATCAAACACAAACTGTTAAGGAGGGCCAAGATCCAGGTCGCAGGTTCGATTAGGATCCAGGTCAAAACCCTGGTCGAGAATTCTGGTCGAAACCTTACAAACAGGAATCAAAAAAGGCTGGATATCTCGACCAAAATCCAGGTCAAAGGATCGACTAGGATCCAGGTCGAAGCCCTGGTCGTGAATCCTAGTCAAAACCTTACGAACAGGAGTCAAATAAGTACAGAAATTTCGACCAAAATCCATGTCGAAGGTTCGACTAGGATCCTGGTCGAGAACCAGGTCGTGAAACCTAGTTGAAATCCTTCGACCAGGAATCAAACAAGGACATAATTTTCGACCAAAATCCAGGTCGAAGGTTCAACTAAGATCCTGGTCGAAATCCAGGTTATGGATCCTAGTCAAAATCCTTCGACCAGGATTAAAAGGATGGCCCAAAATTCGACTAGGATCCAGGTCGAAATTCTAACTAGGATCCTGGTCGAAAAAGGGCTGAAAATTAAAAAATGTTTGTGAAAAATTGCAGAAAATTTGGGAAAATCTCGGAAAAAAGGGAAAATTCCTAAAAAAATGCCAGAAAATTCCTAAAAAGAGGAAAAAGGTAAGAAAATAATGGGGAAGTTTTTAAATAACCCTAAAGCCGTGTATAAGGAAGATCGTTGTAAATGTGTAGGTCGCTCCATACTTTACACCAAACGATACCCTGGAAGGGAATGAGTGAACTTAACTTTTACGGAATGTTATACGGTTTCCCAAAAGTTGGGGGGCAAATGATAAGGAATAAATAAATCTTGATTATGTAATTAAATATTGCATTAATTATACATGATTTGGGCTACTAGGCCCGATAAGAAGATGTATGACATTCAGACCAAAAAAGGTTAACACGTTGATCAGGCATGATGGACCAGATCAGGCCCGATGGAACAAAGAAGGCCCAAAACCCTGAATATTAATTAATTTCGTAATTAATTAATAAGGGAAAAATCAGTAGTTAAGAAGAATCCCAATAAGGACATAAATCCTTGCAGATTAGCCTCTAAGGGACCTAGAAAAATAGAGAATCAGTTTCCTACAACTTAGGACTCCAAAGTCCATTCTAATTCTGAGACTTGACTACCAAGTCTCCTATGCCAAGTCCAATTCAAGGACCCCAACATCTATAAGAGGGGGACTTACCCCACACATCAGAAATTCGTTTTTTGACTTGATCTTTGGCAATCAGCATGGTACGTAGGCATCTTGTTAAGGCAGATTGAGTCACGAAACACAAGAGCAGTCAAATCGAGCCTCGAAGCTCACGTTCCTTAGTAATAAATATAGCAATCATATACCCTAGTTTTTAATCCATAACAGTTACCCTGACATCTATTGATGTTTTGATAGAACTGCCCAAAAGATTAATCAGAACACGAAACAATTATGTAAAGTTTATTAGGCAGTTATTAAAGTCCTCGCGAAAGAGTCTCCTTAATAAAGTCATCAAAGTTACTCGAAGGGTAGGGGTTCGTTCGCCAAACACGATAACTTTAAACGGTCGTTTCTCCTAAACCGTAAATCGGATCAAAGCGAACCACATATCAAAATGAAGCTTAAATCATGAACTATCTAAAAATAGAAGTGGTTAGTTCTTAACTGTGGGTGTTATGGTCCTAAAGTTATGCAGACAGTTTCTAGAAAAACGGGCATTACGACGGCTATACTTTAGCGATTCCCAAATTTTTACTATACCAATCACACCAAACCAACTACCAATAAAAAAAACTCAAGATACATATCTAGGCTACTTATTTAAGTTAAAATAAGCTCAGTAATCTCAATCCATTCAAATATTATACCATCTCCAAAATCAACTAAATTACTTAACAATCAAAACTCAAATCATGCTTATCATTCAAATTACTACTCGTACATACAAACCATCTCAAAACTTCAACACTTAAACTTATTACTAAAGGGTTTTAAGCTTTATACCTTGATTTGAGGGTGGAAAGTTACTAGCGAGCCTCAAAGAACCTTGATCTATCCTTATACAACCTTGATCTTGCAAATAAGATCGAGAACATAAAGTTATAATTTGAAAACACTATTTACCCTAAACTTTGGGAAATTATTAATATATGAATCCTTTGGAATCAAGAGCTTAAAATCATACCATAGCTAAGTTTACAAATATGGAATCCATAGAAACAAACCTTGAAATTTATGCTTGAGTGGAGCTTGGACTTTGGATTTCTTCTTCTTGGTTTTTCCTTGAAAGTCGAGAGCAAGATGAAAAGGGGGAGAAGAAATGCTTCTTTCTTGTTTGACTTGGTATTTTTGTCGAATCTTGGTTATGTCTTAACCTTGGTTAATAAGGTGGTTAAAATACTTGGCCTATAATCAATCTTGCATAAATAACTTTTCCAATGCTTACCTCATCATGCTTGCATCACTTCCTTGCCACTTATCCAATGCTTGTGTCTTGATGACATCATCTTTCTCTAATCCTCTTGATTAGTACTTAATTTTTTGTTTAGTTTCCTTATTATTTGCATAAGCTTGATCCTTAGTCGCTTATTTATTTTACAGTTCGCATAACTCTCGTTCTCGTTGATCGTTTGAGGGATCATATCTTTTTTTCATTAGGGTTTCTCTAAGCCCTTCTTAATATCTTATATTCTCTGTTATCATCCTTGATTTTAATTCATTTTTGATCTCATTACCTTGTACTTAATTCTTTCTGTATCTTGTGGATTTTCAGGAAAAATCAAAGTGTTTAAATTCGAATTCGAATTCTGACGATATTTACATACTCTCATATACTTTATGAAGTACTAATATGATCCCATAATTTTCATAATAGAACCCCTATATAGGGTGGTTTGATAATTTTCATTAATCAGCAAATTCAGCAAAAGTTACTATTCATCAGGATTACAAAAATTCCAAAAAAATTGAGGTTATTACAGGGGTGGTTGCCGCTCCAACTTCCATGCCCCCCTCGACTTTTCTCTTGAGGTCACGGAGAGCCCGGGCCATCTGCTCTTGTTTGGATTCTCTCTCGGGTTCGGGGTCTGATGAGACGTGAACTCTATGGGTTTTCTTTTTCAGCCTAGCCTCTTCCTCCCGGATTCTTTTCTCAATATTTGCCTTAGCCTTGGCCTCTTCTTCATTTCGAATCCGATCCCGCAGTGAGGCGCTTCAAATCTCGTTCCAGGCATCATCAGGCGGCCTTTTCTGGTTTTCGTAATCCGGACCAGGATCGACCCACAGGATTCTCCATAGTGTTCTTCCTGATCCCCTGGGCGGGTTTCAGGTTCAGGATGGTTCTTTTCTTTCTATAAACTCATAGATGCTTGAATCTGCTCCGGGGTCATGCTCCCCCAAGGGTTTGTGCAAGTTTCGGCGTACTTATGGGCTGCCTTCTCAATGGTAATCCTCTAGTCTCCTAGTTGGAGTTATTGAGATGAAGAACGGGTTATGGGGGGCTTCTATCTCCTCCATATCTTCGTCCCTGGGTGGGATAACAGAAGAAAGAAGCGGTCCGGAAACAGCCATATTACTTTTTCTTGTGGTCATTATTTTTAACATAAAACAGTCAAAATACCAAAAATACAATACTATGGGTGATTTTAAAGTACAGGTACCGAGCAAAGTAAATCTGAGAGGGTTGAAACATTAACCTTACTGGGGTGTAAAGTTTTCGGCCTCGTGGGTAGAGTGAAAAGGCTGTAATCAACAACACCACTAAATCGGAGGTTCGCCCTCTCATTCTAGTGCCAATGATAACCATGTTTCTTCCCCGAGTCTTCTCCTTTTCTTACATAAGATTTAGCACCGCTTATGAGAAAATGATGGTGTGTGGTTAAACTGCAAGGTAGGGTTCCTGCAAAATAGAACCGGAGGGGCGCGGCGTCCCCGTGGCAACTCCGGTGTAAATATAAGAATAGGGTTTCTTGAAGAAGAAAAAGAAGAAGAAGAAGAAGGAAAGAGCTATTCAAATATATTGCAGTGGTGTGTGTATATATGTGTAGAACAAGTAATAATTTTGTAACCCCCAAAACCCTCTTCACATAATCCTTAGCATCAGTCATCATCTCTGGCCAGTAAAAGCCTAAAAGAGTAATTTTATGGGCTAAGGCCTTGCCCCCCAAGTGTTGGCCACAAATTCCTTCATGTACTTCTTCCAAGGCAAGCCGAGCCTCATTCGACCTCAAATACCTTAAATAAGGAATGATGAAAGACCTTTTGTAAAGAATCTCGTCGATCAGGGAATATCTTAAGGCCCTTACATATAACTTCCTTGCTTCCATGACATCACTAGGAAGCCATCCGGTTTGTAAATGAGCTTTAATTGGATCCATCCATGACCTTCCAAGACCTATAAGGGCAACCAACTTGACATATATGCTTCGTATTTTTAAAACACGAAAGTACACACTACCAGAGCTTTCCACTACTTCCGACGAGGCGAATTTTAAAATGCATCAGCCTTAGCATTCCTTTCTCTTGGGATGTGTTCAACATGGTACTCATCAAATTGGGTCATCACAACTCTCACCAGGCATACATATTTTGCCATTGTTTTATCTCTTTCTTCAAACTCTCCCTTGACCTGGGATATCACAAGTTTCGAATCTCCATGAACTTTCAAATTTTTGACTCTAAACGTCCCTGCTAGGCCAAGGCCAGCTATCAGATCTTCATACTCTACTTCATTATTTATAGTTGGAAATTCTAACTTCATAGCATATTCAATCAAGAACCCATCAGGGCTTTGTAAAACTAGTCCTGCTCCACTCGAATTTGTTTTTGATGCTCCATCAAAATAGAGAACCCATAATTCCTTGTCCTTGTTATGTCCTCCTTTATTCTCCCATTTTCCCTCCGTGTCCTGAGGTATGGTATCTTCCTACCCCCGACTTCTTGGTTGGGGATGGTATATTCAACCAAGAAGTCAGCCAAGGCCCGGACTTTTATAGCCGTTCGTGGATTATAATTTATATTGAATTCCCCCAACTCTATGGCCCATTTAATCAGTCTCCCACTGGCTTTAAGACTGTGAATAATGTTTCTCAAAAGCTGACTTGTTAGTACCTCAATCTTATGAGTGTGGAAGTAAGGACACAATTTTCTTGAGGCCATCACCAAGGCCAAAGCAAACTTTTCGATGGTCGAATAATTCAACTCAGCCCCGTGCAGAATCTTACTGACTTAGTATATGAGTTTCTTGACTTTAAGTTCCTCCTTAACCAATATGGCGCTCAACGTATTTTCTAAAACGGCCAAATTTAAGTACAAAGTTTTATTCAAGTCTGGTTTGGCCAACAACGTGGCTTGAACCATATATTTTTTAATCCTTCGAATGCTTCTTGACTTTCCTCGGTCCATATGAAATCTTTTACTTTCTTCAAGGATTTGAAGAATGGCAAGCACTTGTCTCCAGATTTGGAGATAAATTGACCCAAGGCAGCAACCCTTCCAGTGAGTTTTTGAACATCTTAGATAGTTCGCGGAGGCTCCATATCCACAATGGCCTTTATCTTGTTAGTATTTGCTTCAATTCCCCTCTTGGAGACCATCAATCCCAAAACATTTCCAGATCCTACTCTAAAAGTACACTTTGCAGGATTTAACATCAATTTGTGGTATCTCAGGACCTCAAAAGCTTCCCTCAAATGGGTTATGTGGTCCGTCTTCATAAGACTCTTGACTAACATGTCATTTATATATACTTCCATCATTTTGCCAATAAGATCCTTAAAAATCTTATTTACCAACCTTTGATAGGTAGCTCCTGCATTTTTGAGACCAAACGCCATAAAAAGATAACAAAAAACACCAAAGTCAGTGATGAATGATACCTTGGGAATATTATTCTTATGCATCTTGATTTGATTTTATCCACTGAATCCATCCATAAAGCTCAGCATCTCATGACCAACGGTCACATCTATCAGTGTATCTATCCTTGGAAATGGGAAACAATCCTTGGGGGCATGCACCATTTAGATCGGTGAAGTCCACACACATTCTCCATTTTCCATTAGCCTTCTTCACCATTTCAGGATTTACTAACCATTCAGGAAATTATATCTCTTCAACAAAACTAGCCTCTAAGAGCTTCTCCACTTCTTACTTGATGGTTTCCTGCCTTTTAGGGGCAAAACTCCTTTTCTTCTGCTTCACGATCTTTCGATCTGGATCCACGTTCAACTTGTGGGTGATCAACTCCGACTCTATGTCGGGCATATCAGTTGCCGATCATGCAAACACATCACTATTCTCTTGTAAAAACCTCACTAACTTTCTTCTAAGGGGCTCCTCCAGTGATGCTCCAATAAAAGTCACTTTCTCTGGATCCTCGGGAGCCAAAAGGATCAGAATCAAGTCTTCTGCTGGCTTTCCTCTTTTCTCATCATTCTCGCGAATATCCATGTCTTCAATGGGCAAATCCTGCCCCCCCCCCCCAACTTCATCTGCCCTAGGGAAGGCCACATAACAACTCCTTGCCATCTTTTGATTTCCTCTCTCTTCTCCAATCCCATTCCTGTTGGGAAACTTCATTACTGAATGGTAAGAAGAGGGGACTGCCTTGAAAGCATGTATTCCTATTCTTCCCATGATTGCATTATAATTTGATCCAGCCTTTACTACTACAAAGTTCAACATCTGTGTTACTTGTCTTGGTTCCTGACCCATAGTCAAAGGAAACTTAATTATCCCTTCCACGGGGCACTCGACTCCAGCGAAACCATATATTGGAATATCAGTTGGGGTTAATTGAGAATCATTGTAACCCATCCTTATAAATGTATCATAGAGTAAGATGTCCACCGATGCTCCATTGTCTACAAGGACTCTTTTCACCAGATTGTTCCCTATTATGGGTGTTATGACTAGGGGATCATCATGGGGAAACTTGACCCCTTCCAAATCGAAATCATCAAACACCATTGCTGCTCCTGTCCTGGCTCTTTTCGGAGCTTCTGCCACTATGTGCATGACTTCTCTAGTATACGTTTTCCTTGAGTTCTTAGATAATCCAGCAGTAGTTGGTCCTCTAAAGAGTTTATAACTAGCCCTCGGGGCTGAGGGTTGCGTCCCTGATCATCTTAATATCTCCTACGATCATCAAAGTTCCTTCTTCCGCTATTGTGTTTCTCTCCATCCCCAATATACTTACTTAATCTCTCTTTTCAGATTAGGAATTCGATATCATCCTTCAATTGTCGACACTCATCGGTGTCATGACCAGCGTCCTTGTGGAATCTACAATATTTGCTTTTATCTAACTTTGTGGGATCAGCCTTTAGGGGTTTAGGCCAACGGACATCCCTATCTTTCTCAATTTCCATCAAAATCTGGCTTCTAGTGTAACACCCCCAAATCCGGGGTCGGGAACTGGGTTATCACGAGTTCCATTTCCCATAATAACACTTAATCTTAATAAACAATCAACTACTGCGTACTGTGACCCCACAATATACACACACACACCACAAGTTATAGTCTCAGAGATGAATGCCAAAAATAACACAAGTCAGTTCATTCCACAATTATAAGTCGTTATACCTCGAAAGGGTTTCTGAATAAATTTACATTTCCTTTCCATTATTACAATTCATATAGATACATAAGTCTGGAACACTAAAAGTTGAAAGCATAGCCTATTGGTAATTCCTACCTCAGCTACTGCGGCATCAATGCCACCAGAAAACTGCGGAATGTTTCCTAACCGCTTGCGAATTGGGAGCTTGGTCTTGTTCATCTTTTCTATCTGTTGTTGTGTGATGAAAGAAGAAAGCAAGGGTGAGCAACAAGCCCACCGAAATAGTATGTATAATAATTTACAATATATGAGCATTTTCATAGTACTTGAGAAAGTCTTGGTTAAGAAGAAATGAACCAAGTTGATATCTTAACGCGACCAAGTCGCAAAATATTCAGTATATACATATATACTTTTCAAAATCTTTGAAATACTCTGCCAGGCATAATATACACAGAGTTCCAGTTTATAAATGTATAAAAATTTTGTTGCAAGGTGATCTCATATATCTAACCTTGTCTCAATGTTTTTCTGAAAACATTTGTCATTCATAAGATAATCATTAACCAGATATAAGTTGAAAAGATGAAGTTACGAGATACTCCAATATACTTATATCTTTTTCCGAATATTACTTGAACTACCACCGTTCAAGGTATAAATAGTTCAAAAGTTCATCACACTGATGAGACTACAAGATAAGACTTGAATAGATTCAATCTTTGAAATATCATTTAAAAGAAATGAAGTTACGAGATACTTCATTAAGTCCCGATATATATATACACCTATATATATATATACATTTCATACACTCCTTGAAAACCTCTATTATGAAAATTATAAACAGAGTTGCAATATCCAATGAATTTGGAAAGGAGAAAACCTTGGCATAAACCTGATATCTTGCTGATCAGGCAAAGATACCAATAAGTAACATTTTCTACTAGTAGATGGATGAATCGCCCACCGGTCATCACCCTGGCCTCATTAGGACCTTGTGCTGGACCGCCACCCGGCCTCTTACGCGTTGATGTGCTGCCACCCAACCACTTACACTTTGATAGACCGTACCCCGGCGTGTCGCTTATGCCGACTCAATTAGATAGACTTTCTTTCCGAACGTTGGGTAAGTAATCAATTCATTTATCAAAACAGCAACCTCGTTGCGAATATCAAATACACCATAGAGCCGGATCCCTCAATTTTTAAGAGATTATTTAAATCCCCTTTGAAAGGAAGATCTTCAATTTGAAAACGAGTTTTGGGATCCGCTCTAACTTTTAAAATCATTTTGAAGACTCGAAAACATTTTTAAGAATGTTTGGAGTAATGCTGATTTAATAAAATAAATCAGTCCCAATGTATTAGAAAATATCTGGATATTATTATTTAAATAATATTCCCATAAGGGTAATCCTTATAAAAATAATTGAAGTAGAAGTTTTAAGACTCACACTTGAAATGAATAATAAATAACCAAAGATATACTTATACGAAAGTACGATCTTTATTTGAATAATCGAAAATAAGTTTGATTATCGAAACATTACTCTTTAATAAAATAAAGAATATTATTTAATAAAATAAGTGGAGTCATAAGTCCTTGAATGAATATTCAAAAATAATATTCATTAAATAAAGTAAGCGGAGTCATAAGTCCTCGAATGAGTATTCAAAATAATATTCATTAAATAAAATAAAGTTATCGAATAAACCTTATTCGATTAATAGTTTTGAAAACTATATCAATATATATATATAAATATATATATATATATTATACTCGGGAACATCGACTCCCGGTTTAGAAAAATGTTCACATTTCGGTCCCCTATACTAAGGGTATACGCAACTATTGCTTATCTTTAGCATAGGTATTATGCAACTTATAAGCATTTGAATCAACAATTAGATATCAAGATTACGAAACAGACATGCATATATACCATATCAGCATGCTCCAATATATCGCAAGATTTGCTAATAACAATCATGCACTTATGACAAGATAATGCATATACATATATTTACATCACAACAACAGTATAACGGGTAGAAAACTTGCCTGAGTGTTCCCGGATAGACTTAAGCTTAGAGTGGGTCCGATAACCTATGAAAAACAACATAAGTCGGAATTAAACCCTGATCACTTAAGAAACTAGACTTTAACCAATTGAACCTTAATGTTCACTTATGGTCACTTATACGCTTAACGAATCACATAAGTCGTTCGAGTACCCTCGGCTCCATCATTTTTAATAAATTGACCATTAAGAATTTTAAGGCGATTCTTTCGCGAAAACTCTACCAACTGCCTAATACACTTTGCATAATTGTTTTATACTCCAATTAGTCATTTAAGGGCCTTAACCAAGGTTTCAAATTAAGGCGAGGGGTAATGGTTCGGTCGCGAAATGTCGTTACTTAAAATGGTCGTTTCTCCTAAACCGTACATCGGATTCAAGCGAACCACATATCAAAACGAAGCTCGTAACATGAACTATCTAAACATGGCAATGGTCAGACTCTTACAGTGAGTTCACGGGTCCTGAAGTTAAGAACAAAAACAGTCTAAGGTAAATCGGGCATTACGACTGCTATATTTACGCGATTTCCCAAATTTTTACCAAATCAATTCAACATCAAACCACCACCAATCAACACCATTCCACCATCATTCAACCACAATACAATATCATTTAACTATAACTCAAGATCTCAACTTATTCATCTAAACCAAGTCAAAATGTGACCAAGAACATCAAATCCAACAAGTATCACTCCTAACTCCAAAATCAACAAAACCACTTACTAAACAAAGCTCTAAACATGAGTACACGCCCATTACACTAACCCATCATCTAAATATTATAAAATCCGAACCAACAAAAGTTAAGAGTAAGGGTTTGAGAAGTTATACCTTCCTTGGAGAGTGGAGAGTCACTTAGGAAGCCTTAAATAACCACTAACTATCTCTACTAAGCTTGGATCTTGAAGAAAACATAAGAAAACACAAAGTTAGTTTCTTGAAAACTCTATTCACCAAGAACTTTGATGAATTTATTAGCTATGTTAAACATGGAATCTTGAGCTTAAACTTATGGCTCATCTAAGTTATGAATTATGAAAGCTAAAGAAATAAATCTCTTGAATTATGATTAAGTGGAGCTTTGGTTTTGGAATTTTCTTCCTTGTTTTCTTCAAAAAGCCGAGGCAAAAAGATGGGGGAAGAAGAACATGTGTTTGTTTCGGTTGCTTTTGATTTTTGTGTTTGTGAAATGAATACTTGGTGGAGATTTCTTTGATACAGTGATGACATCACTTGGATGACCTCACCTCCAAGCCACATGTCTTCCCCTTATGGTTTGATGATGTCACCTTCTCTTTTAACCACTTTTTTTAGCTTCTTTTGGAAGCTTCCTTCCCATTCTACTTGTATGTGCTTGTCCCTTGGTCGTTTATTTGTTTTACGGTTCGCTTAACTTTCGTTCTCGTTTATCGTTTGAGGGATCATACCCGGGATCTCATTACTTAGGTTCCCTTAAACCTTTCTCAATATTTTATATTCCTTTTATGATCCTCTCTTAAAATCCTTGAATTAAAATCCTTTTAATCATGTTACCTTATACTTAATTCTTTCTGTATCTGGTGGGTTTTCGGGAAAAATCAAAATGTTTGAATCCGGATTCTGACGATATTTACATACACTTATATACCATATAGAGTACTAATAAGATCTCAGAATATCAATAAAAGAACCCCTACAAAGTGTGGCATGAAAAGTTTTCTTATTCAGCATAATCAGCAAAATCACTATTCATAAGGGTTACAAAAAGTCCAAAATTTTTGGGGTTATTACAGTCTCCCCTCCTTAAAAGGATTTTGTCCTGGTATCAGATAAAAATGAATAGGGATACTTTCTTAACATTGCACTTTCTAACTCTCAAGTCAATTTTCCCACATTGTGGTTCTGCCACAAACCCTGACTAGCATGATAACCCTTCTTCTAAGCACTTGTCCATTTTTGATCTATAACCCTTCCTGGTTGCTCCATATAGGTTACGTCTGGTTGCATGTCTATGCGCTCATATGCCCCTATTTGTCTGGCATCCGGATTACACTTCCTTAACATTGATACATGAAACACGTTATGAACTTGCTAAGGTTCGGGGTAAGGCTAGCTCATATGTTAACTTCCCAATACGACTTAATATATCCAAGGGTCCAACAATTCATGGGCTTAGCTTTCCTTTCTTTCCGAACAACATCCCTCATTTCCAAGGGAATACCTATAACAGCACTAGGTCCCCTACTTCCTACTCTTTTTCATTTCGTGTCAAATCAATATACTTCTTATGTCCATCTTGGGCAATTACCAGCCGTATCGAAATCTTCTAGAGAGGAAACATAATCGCCATTCCATGATTCATGAAGAACACTCCAGATCCTGACGTACATTCGTGACATGAAGTAGATAAAATTGCAGAAGAGTTTCAATAAAAACAACGATAGCAGGTTAATACCATTGTTAACCATATGTCTTTATTGGGAGACATGCATCTCAAAGGTTCATTTAGTCATTTCGTAACATGGTCCTGGCTTGTCTCAAGATAGTACCTTCTAAGATAGATAGCCTGCTCATGGCGATTACACGAATTAAAGCTTTATCAAACTACTATTACGGTTGGGTATTGCACAGTCATCAGAAGGAATGTCAATCTTCCAAACCATAATACAACCTTCACAGCTTCAACCATCATCACTGTATTCCTCTGGCACGAGCGCCTATAATTATCCTCTTACATTTAAAGTGTCGGCCATCTCTTTGGCCTTTCCTGATAGTAAAATTTCCTTACAATCAATGTCATTTTAACCACCTCCAAATAAATTTTCTACCTCATTTCAATCACTGCTTATGTGAAAATGCTTTTCTTAAGTCCTAGTGAGAGAAAAAAAGATCACCATTTTTCCATTAGTCATTGCCTTAGTCTTTAGATGTGAACATTATCACGATCGACTCTCGATCATAATTAGGACGTCTCTTATCTTAGGTCCTTCTTGTTTTCACCAATCTCGACCCTTATTGGGTCGATCTATACTTTCTTATGGTTCAACACGTGCCCCACCTGGCATTATTATAATTACGTCACGTTTTCTTTATCAAAATTTCTATTCTTGAGAACTTTAAATATTACCTTTTTCCTTGTAAAACCTCTAAGGTTATCCTTGAATCGTTCCTCCTGTATTCCCTAGATATAGGGCATATCAAAATACCATTTACTAATACTAGAACCATTGTCTATGTACTTCTGAAAAATTTCTCTAGTGATCTTTGAAGGTTGTTGTTACCTTAGTCATTCGTTCCATACTATCAAAACTCATACTGTCCCTATTAAGGGCGAAATGCCAACCTTTATGCATTCCCCTAGGGTTCATCTCAAGTTATCGAAGTTATATCCTTAATTCCACCTTTAAAAAGGTACTTACATCCTTCCATGGATAAATCAAGTCATATATCACTGATAAGGGTATCTTATTCAATCATTTCCACCTCGATATTCTATACCAAATTTCATAATAGTATCCTTATCCAAATTGAGGTCAATCTATATGGCCTCCAAAAGATAACAATGGTTATCCTCTTTTCTTTCCTGATTTGGTAATGATCACATGGATGTTCTGGAAGATATCGATCGTGTTCAACGTGAACTTCTTCTTAATAAATCCTTATTTACTTTTGTTGTATATCTCAACAGTCATCTCAATGTTTGGATATCTTTCATACCTGGTGTCTCCCTTTCTGGGTATCATGCCCCCGGTCTTACACTTCACATTCTTGAAGGTCACTTCCTTCATCCAATTTTCCTAATTTCTTACTTTCTTGTCTCCTCAGTCTATCCGCGTCTCATTGTTTATCCTTCGAACTATCTCAAGGTTTCCTCGAATCCTCCCAACTTAAAGGGGGTACAATATATATATCTCGTATGCCTTCAACCATCAACTTTAACTCATGGTGAATCACCCTTATCCTGATGATTACATACTTTTCTATTTCTATTGCTACGAGTCTTTAGGGTTTCCTCATACCCAACTCCCTTATCATTCCTCAAACTTTATTTTCTTCATTTTCATTTCCACTTCAGTTTCTTTTATTTTCGTTTCTATTACAACTATTTCATAAACCAGCACCACATAAGCATCGATTTCAAACATCCCGTCATTCTGGATTCGTGTCCTTCAGACGAACCTTGACGACTTTTACAACCTAGATTCATGATTCATCATACTTGTCCGCCTTTGTTCTGGCTCTAAAGCTTTTACACTATCTCTATAACCTTAGGGAGTACTTTCCCGAAAACAATTGACTAAACTTTAATCGTTTTATTATAACCTCTGGCCCCATGTCTTTCTTCATCTTTCACCAGTAGGTGGCCTCTCTCTTAGGAAGGTAAGTGACAAAAATAGTCTTTTGCGCTTCATCAATCATTTAGAATATAAAATCATTCCTCTATTTCCTTTAGCCAGGCTCTTGCCTCGGCTAGGTCAGCTTGTTCCTTGGAACTCTGAGAGCTTAGCGACTTAAAGGTCCTGAAAGAATTTCCCACCGCATTGTTTCCTCAGGGTGGTGTTTGGGAATAAAAGTATAATTTTTGTTTAGGCAGGTCCATGAATTGCCCCATAGGAGTACCATCCTGGTTCTCCCTATCTTGCTCGACTTCTGTTTTCTCAGTATGAAATGTTTTCTCATCCTCCCCATAATCGGGGTCATCCTACATGTTTTAAATCCTCATTTTCCACTTCATTATGTTATGGGTTCCTTCTATCTTGATGGCGTCCTCCCTGACTATCACATTCAGGGTTTGCCCTAAATCTTATTCCTCGAACTATGACTTTCATCTAAGATCCAGTCCTTAAGCTCTTGAACATTTGGAACCCAAATTCTGTAGGGATACCTCATTATTCCCTCATCATCTTTCTAGGTATTAATCTCTTCTCCGGTCATTGGTTCTCTGCCTCTATTCATCACTTTTTCTTGGCACAATATGTTCTTCTCCAATAATTCAGGCTATATTGCAATCTCAAACAGCTTTTCGGTACCGGCTCCGGTTACCTTCACTTCTATTTCCATTTTCTCAAAATCTCTTATCAACTCTCCCAAAGACATTTTCATCTTGAGTCTTTCTTTTATACTAAGGGCATTAGCCACCATTTTGGCTTTCCCAGGATGATAAAGAATCTCATAATCGTAATCCTTGATTAGCTCTAACCACCTCCTCTGGCGCATGTTGAGCTCTTTCTACGTGAAAGTGCACTAGAGCAATTATGGCTTGTGTAAATCTCGCACTTCTCTCCATACAAGTAGTGCCTCCAATCTTTAGGGAAAAACTATTGCCACGACCCCAAGCTCATGGGCGGGGATATCGAATTTTATATTCTCTTAATTGTCTTGACGCGTACGTGATTACCTTGATGTGCTGTATAAGAAGCACCCTAATTCCTTATGCGAAGCGTCACTACACATCATAAAATCTCCTTTTCCATCCGGCAACGCCAATATAGGGGCCATCACCAATCTTTGCTTCAGTTCTTAAAAGCTGTTCTCGCATTTCTCTGTCCATTCGAACTTCTCAGTCTTACAAGTAAGCCGCGTTAAAGGGGCTATTATCTTTACAAACTTGAACGAACCTCCGGTAGTGACCGGCCAATCCTACCTCTGGTAGTCGCCCTAACCATGGTCATCAATTCCTCAGTGGTCCTTTATTCCTTCTTGTCAGGATCATCCACGTCAATAATCTCTTCTAGGACAACCTCCTCAACGGCTACATCCTCAACATGAGCCTTATCCGGTCCCTCGTTAGGACGCTCTATCGGATCCACATTATGATCTCCTAATAAGTAATAAAACATCATCGCGCTGTTGCTCCTCAACCTCAGGGTTCGGAGGCCCGCTACCATATACGATAACGAATTACGCTTCTATCACGATATTTATAAGGGTTTCCATAAGGGTTTTAACTGTCAGTACTACGTTAGGTAGTCCGACTATGAACTTGGCAAGAGTTCTTATTATTTTAGTAAACTTATTATCTTGACATCACATCATCTCTGAGGTTTGTAACGCTTAGCTCTGATACTATTTCTGTAACACCCCCAAATCCGGGGTCGGGGATCCGGGTTATCACGAGTTCCATTTCCCTTAATAACACTTAATCTTAATAAACAATCAACTACTGCGTACTGTGACCCCACAATATACACACACACCACAAGTTATAGTCTCAGAGATGAATGCCAAAAATAACACAAGTCAGTTTATTCCATAATTATAAGTCGTTATACCTCGAAGGGTTTCTGAATAAATTTACATTTCCTTGCCATTATTACAATTCATATAGATACATAAGTCTGGAACACAAAAGGTTGAAAGCCTAGCCTATTGGTAATTCCTACCTCAGCTACTGCGGCATCAATGCCTCCAGAAAACTGCGGAACGTTTCCTAACCGCTTGCAAATTGGGAGCTTAGTCATGTTCATCTTTTCTATCTGTTGTTGTGTGATGAAAGAAGAAAGCAAGGGTGAGCAACAAGCCCACCGAAATAGTATGTATAATAATTTACAATATATGAGCATTCTCATAGTACTTAAGAAAGTCTTGGTTAAGAAGAAATGAACCAAGTTGATATCTTAACGCGACCAAGTCGCAAAATATTCAGTATATACATATATACTTTTCAAAAATCTTTGAAATACTCTGCCAGGCATAATATACACAGAGTTCCAGTTTATAAATGTATAAAAATATCGTTGCAAGGTGATCTCATATATCTAACCTTGTCTCAACGTTTTTCTGAAAACCTTTGTCATTCATAAGATAATCATTAACCAGATATAAGTTGAAAAGACGAAGTTACGAGATACTCCAATATACTTATATCTTTTTCCGAATATTACTTGAACTACCACCGTTCAAGGTATAAATAGTTCAAAAGTTCATCACACTGATGAGACTACAAGATAAGAATTGAATAGATTCAATCTTTGAAATATCATTTGAAAGAAATGAAGTTACGAGATACTTCATTAAGTCCCGATATATGTTATCACCTATATATATATATATACATTTCATACACTCCTTGAAAACCTCTGTTATGAAAATTATAAACAGAGTTGCAATATCCAATGAATTTGGAATGGAGAAAACCTTGGCATAAACCTGATATCTTGCTGATCAGGCAAAGATACCAATAAGTAACCTTTTCTACTAGTAGATGGATGAATCCCCCACTGGTCATCACCCTGGCCTCATTAGGACCTTGTGCTGGACCGCCACCCGGCCTCTTACGCGTTGATGGGCTGCCACCCAGCCACTTACACTTTGATAGACCGTACCCCGGTATGTCGCTTATGCTGACTCAATTAGATGGACTTACTTCCCGAATATTGGGTAAGTAATCAATTCATTTATCAAAACAGCAACCTCGTTGCGAATATCAAATACACCACAGAGCCGGATCCCTCAATTTTTAAGCGAGTATTTAAATCCCCTTCAAAAGGAAGATCTTAAATTTGAAAACGAGTTTTGGGATCCGCTCTAACTTTTAAAATCATTTTGAAGACTCGAAAACATTTTTAAGAATGTTTGGAGTAATGCTGATTTAATAAAATAAATCAGTCCTAATATATTAGAAAATATCTGAATATTATTATTTAAATAATATTCCCATAAGGGTAATCCTTATAAAAATAATTGAAGTGGAAGTTTTAAGACTCATACTTGAAATGAATTATAAATAACCAAAGATATACTTATACGAAAGTACGATCTTTATTTGAATAATCGAAAATAAGTTTGATTATCGAAACATTATTTTTTCATAAAATAAAAAATATTTTTTAATAAAATAAGCGGAGTCATAAGTCCTTGAATGAATATTCAAAAATAATATTCATTAAATAAAGTAAGCGGAGTCATAAGTCCTCGAATGAATATTCAAAATAATATTCATTAAATAAAATAAAGTTATCGAATAAACCTTATTCGATTAATAGTTTTGAAAACTATATCAATATATATATATATATAAATATATATATATATATTATACTCGGGAACATCGACTCCCGGTTTAGAAAAATGTTCACCTTTGGGTCCCCTATACTAAGGGTATACGCAATTACTGCTTATCTCTAGCATAGGTATTATGCAACTTATAAGCATTTAAATCAACAATTAGATATCAAGATTACGAAACAGACATGCATATATACCATATCAGCATGCTCCAATATATCGCAAGATTTGCTAATAACAATCATGCACTTATCACAAGATAATGCATATACATATATTTACATCACAACAACAGTATAACGGGTAGAAAACTTGCCTGAGTGTTCCCGGATAGACTTAAGCTTAGAGTGGGTCCGATAACCCATGAACAACAACATAAGTCGGAATTAAACTCCGGTCGCTTAAGAAACTAGACTTTAACCAATTGAACCTTAATGTTCGCTTATGGTCACTTATACGCTTAACAAATCACATAAGTCGTTCGAGTACCCTCGGCTCCACCATTTTTAATAAATTGACCATTAAGAATTTTAAGGAGATTCTTTCACGAGTACTCTACCAACTGCCTAATACACTTTGCATAATTGTTTCATACTCCAATTAGTCATTTAAGGGCCTTAACCAAGGTTTCAAATTAAGGCGAGGGGTAATGGTTCGGTCGCGAAACGCCGTTACTTAAAATGGTCGTTTCTCCTAAACCGTACATCGGATTCAAGAGAACCACATATCAAAACGAAGCTCGTAACATGAACTATCTAAAAACGGCAATGGTCAGACTCTTATAGTGAGTTCACGGGTCCTGAAGTTAAGAACAAAAACAGTCTAAGGTAAATCGGGCATTACGACGGCTATGTTTACGCGATTTCCCAAATTTTTACCACATCAATTCAACATCAAACCACCACCAATCAACACCATTCCACCATCATTCAACCACAATACAATATCATTTAACTATAACTCAAGATCTCAACTTATTCATCTAAACCAAGTCAAAATGTGACCAAGAACATCAAATCCAACAAGTATCACTCCTAACTCCAAAATCAACAAAACCACTTACTAAACAAAGCTCTAAACATGAGTACACACCCATTACACTAGCCCATCATCTAAACATTATGAAATCCAAACCAAAAAAACTTAAGACTAAGGGTTTGAGAAGTTATACCTTCCTTGGAGAGTGGAGAATCACTTAGGAAGCCTTAAATAACCACTAACTATCTCTACTAAGCTTGGATGTTGAAGAAAACATAAGAAAACACAAAGTTAGTTTCTTAAAAACACTATTCACCAAGAACTTTGATGAATTGATTAGCTATGTTAAACATGGAATCTTGAGCTTAAACTTATGGCTCATCTAAGTTATGAATTATGGAAGCTAAATAAACAAACCTCTTGAATTATGATTAAGTGGAGCTTGGGTTTTGGAATTTTCTTCCTTGCTTCTCTTCAAAAAGCCGAGGCAAAAAGATGGGGGAAGAAGAAAATGTGTTTGTTTTGGTTGCTTTTGATTTTTGTGTTTGTGAAATGAATACTTGGTGGAGATTTCTTTGATAAAGTTATGACATCACTTGGATGACCTCACCTCCAAGTCACATGTCTTCCCCTTATGGTTTGATGATGTCACCTTCTCTTTTAACCACTTGTTTTAGCTTCTTTTAGAAGCTTCCTTCCCATTGTACTTGTATGTGCTTGTCCCTTGGTCATTTATTTGTTTTACGGTTCGCTTAACTTTCGTTCTCGTTTATCGTTTGAGGGATCATACCCGGGATCTCATTACTTAGGTTCCCTTAAACCTTTCTCAATATTTTATATTCCTTTTATGATCCTCTCTTAAAATCCTTGAATTAAAATCCTTTTAATCATGTTACCTTATACTTAATTCTTTCTGTATCTGGTGGTTTTCGGGAAAATCAAAGTGTTTGAATCCGGATTCTGACGATATTTACATACACTTATATACCATATAGAGTACTAATAAGATCTCAGAATATCAATAAAAGAACCCCTACAAAGTGTGGCATGAAAAGTTTTCTTATTCAGCATAATCAGCAAAATCACTATTCATAAGGGTTATAAAAAGTCCAAAATTTTTGGGGTTATTACATCTAGGGGCATTCAGCCTAGCATACTCAGTAAATTTTTGTCCAGGTCCTCCCTTCTTCGGGGTTGATTCAACGTTCTTCTCAACTCTAGGATACTTGTCCTTGGCATTGTATTCAAGATCAGTCTTTCGCTTCTTGCCATCAGCGGGCTCATTGTTCACCACCGTCTTCTTCATATTTTCCTCCACCTTGATATACTTCCCGTCCCTATCTTGGAGCTGTAAAATACTTTCAGGGGGCACTTGGCTAAGAACATCTTGAAGAACTCATCTCTAGTTCCATGCTGCAGTTCTATCATAGCTACCTTATCGTCGAGATCTAAGACCCTCAAGGCTTCCTTTGTGAAACGGTTCAGATAGTCTCTCAAGGACTCCTTTTCTCCTTGCAGAATGCTCATGAAAGATGCTGAACTTTTCTCATGTACTCTTCCACTGATAAATTACTTGATGAAAGCTTGACTCAAATCCTTAAAAGACCTAATCGAGTTTGAGGGCAGACGGTTGTTCCACCTTTGAGCCATACCCGAAAGGGTTTGGGGAAAAAACTCGACACTTAATAGCATCGTTCACAGGCTGTAGCAACAGGGCGTTGGAAAACGTCCTGACATGATTTGCTGGGTCGCCAGTACCATCATAGGCTTTGATGGTGGGCATCTTAAACTTCCTTGAGATGTGAGCATTCGTTATCTCTTCAGTGAACGGCGGAGTTGGTTCATTGGGATCTCCTAGGGGTATTAGATCACTTGGATCAGTTCTTGGGGCAACAACCCTTCTTGATATTGGACCACCAGGTCTACAATTGGAGGAAGATCTCTCCGTCACGGAGCAAGTGGGGGCCTTGGGGTTAGGTGCATCTCCAGGTCGCGCTTCAGCCTTTGGGTCTCAGCTTCATGAGCCCTGATCCTCTCCTGGACATCTTGGGGGTTCATCCCTCGAGTGCTCCTGGGGAGCTGGTTAGCATCAGGCATCGGTTCTTTACCAGCACGCCTCCTTCTCGGAGCAACATCATCATCTAACGATTTAGAGTCTCTTTTAGTATAAGGTCCAGACAATTCTTGATCCTCAGGAATAGGAGCCAAACCACATATGTATCGGGGCGTCTGCCCTTGTGTTGCACTCCGATTGGAGTGTCTACTTCCTCCAACCTCGGGGTATAGGGGCATCCCGTATGGGGGTTTGTGGTCACGATTTTTGAATACTCATACCCAACGGGTTGAGAGTTCACATGTGTATGTAGCTGTTGGATTTGGGGATTCGTCTCTTGAGGAGTCGGGGGATTCGTCCCTTGAGGTTGTGCCTCGGTTGCTCCCACCAGAGTTCCTCCTTGGGTGGAGCCGTAGGTTGAATGCGGTGGTATCTCCACCACTGATGAAATTGTTTAGGTCGTCCCTGCTGGTGTTCCTTCAGGGGCATTGTTTCTGCTCCGTGTGTTCACCATGGTTGTTGTTATGCTTTTCCACATACGGCGCCAAATGTTATGCATAAAAAATTAGGGTGTATTTATTGCTAGGGTTCGTGAGCTTCGAGGCTCGATTTGACTACTCTCGTCTCTCGTGATTCAATCTGCCTTCACAAGATGCCTACATAGCTTTCCGTTTGCCAATAATCAAGTCAAAAAACGTAGTTCTAATTTATGGGGTGAGACCCCTTATATAGGCATGGAATGTTTTTGAATTGGATTAGGCTTAGGAGACTTGGGGGACAAGTCTCAAATTCAGAGTGGATTTTGGAGTCCTATAATGCAGCAAATTGATTCATTGTTCTATGGGGTTTCTTGGAGGTCAATCTCCAAGAAATTATATCCATATTTGGATTCCAATTATCATCTGTTTTTATCCATATTAATTAATTATAAAATTAACTAGTATTTAGGATTTTGGGCCCTTTACCATGGATTTTATAAATGGCCCAAACCGAGTATTAATTAATACAATATTAATTATACAACCTGGATTTATTTTACCCCTATCGATCTTTATATAAATATGTTGTTGATTACCGTGGTCATGATAAAAGTAGTTAGAAAAAAAAGGGAATAAACAAAATACTCTACTGGAATGGGATTAACTGTATCCGCAGTAATAAATGAGATGAATAATTGTGGAAGTTGGACACGAACATAGCAACCTGAGAAGACCCTTGGAATTACCTAAATGTTGCAAAGACAACATTAGTTGAAGTCCAATTGCGATTTACCAGCAAAACACGTGGTCAAAATTGTAGGTCGTTGATGATACTGAGGAAGTGGCATATCTACCAAATTATTTATTAAGTAGTAACTTGCTCTGGCGTGCTGAGTTATTTTTGAATCTAGCAGTACCTCCTTATTGACTAAAGTCCTACAACTTGTTATTTCTTCCTCATCTCCCCCCTGCTTTATTAATTTTCTTCAATAAATCAAATATGTCATGACATAAAATAATAAAAAAATATCGTCACCGCCACTTGTATATAACACCATCATCAATCATCTCTCAAGTTGCACAAACCAGAAGTAAAAGCTATAGAGTTCCCTATAACTTGTCCCATATTTCTGAAGAGGAAGCTCAAAATGGCCTCAAAACCTGGGTTGCTTAGTGATTGGCCATGGAAGCCACTAGGAAACTTCAAGGTATTATACATGATGCATAGGCTTATTAGTTAATAGATGATTATCATTTTACTTTGTGATAACCAAATTATAATAACCTGAGGTTTTTCTTCTTCTTTTTTGCAGTATGCACTTTTGGCGCCATTTGTAGCACATAGCATCTACTCATTTGCTACAAAGGAAGCAGATGAAAGGAATCTCTTCAATGTTCTTGTTTTTCCATTTATGTTGTGGAGAATGATTCATAGCCAGATTTGGATTTCTTATTCGCGTTATCGAACTACCAAGCTCAGAATAGTTGACAAGAGCATTGAGTTTGAACAAGTTGATAGAGAAAGAGATTGGTAACTTGTTCTTACTACATAGTAGTATATGTTTAGTTTCCAAGTTGTATTGCGGCAATTTAAATACTCACTAACACATTTCTTTCATTTATTTGACAGGGATGATAATATTTTGATGGTTTCGCTTATATACTATATGGTTAGTTTGACTGATCCGGCAATTGCGAAAATGCCATTGTGGAAGCCTGATGGTGCGATTGTCACATTTTTTCTTCATGTTGGTCCTATTGAGTTTCTTTACTATTGGCTTCATAGATCACTTCATCATCATTATCTATACTCTCGCTACCACTCTCATCATCACTCTTCCATTGTTACAGAGCCTATTACATGTAAGTTTACCCAACATTACGTGTTTTCTTTTTCTTTTTACAATCACTCACTAAACCAAATTTAGTTACTAATTTCAACAACTAAATTTTTTAAAACTCTGCAGCTGTTGTTCATCCATTTGCGGAGCATTTAGCATATCTTGCACTCTTTGGAGCACCGATGGTGATTCTAAACCTCACAGGAACTGCATCGATTCTTGCAATTTTCGGATACATTGCTATATTTGATTTCCTAAACAACTTGGGACACTGCAATTTTGAATTCATTCCTACTTGGCTTTTCAGAGTGTTTCCTCCCCTAAAGTACTTATTGTACACACCTTCATTTCATTCTCTTCACCACACTCAGTTTAGAACAAATCTCTCACTTTTTATGCCCATCTATGATTACGTATACGGAACAATGGACAAGTCTAGTGAAACCTTGCATCAAACATCACTAGAGAAAAAAGAAGACAAACCCGATGTCGTTCATTTAACTCACTTGACTACTGCAGAATCTGTTTATCATCTACGTTTAGGATTTGCTTCTGTTTCGTCTGAGCCAGAGAAGTCGAAATGGTACTTAAAGCTGATGTCACCACTGACATGGTGGTCTATGATCATCACTTCATTTTATGGAAAAACGGTTATTGCTGAGAGGAATCAGTTCGGAGAGCTTAAAGTCCAGTCATGGGCAATTCCTAGATTTAACGTACAAGTATGTTTCAAGTATCAGGGAAACTGAGTTTGATGCATATTTTTATTAGTCCAACTGGATGCTAAATTGTTTCATTTTCTTGTATCTGCAGTACTTTTCGAAATGGCAAAGAAAAGCTATCAATGGATTTATAGAAAGCGCCATACAAGAAGCAGAATCAAAAGGCACTAAAGTCTTAAGTTTAGGCCTTTTGAATCAGGTGACTAAATCTCTATTTCGTCACATATATATATATCATTTTTTTTTTTATTTCGAATCAAATTTCTCACGAGACTTTTTTTTCTTTTTTTGTGCAGAGTAAAGAACTCAACCAAAACGGTGAATTTTACATCCAAAAATTCCCAAATTTGAAACTAAGAGTTGTAGATGGGAGTGCTCTGGCCATTGCTATTGTCCTAAACAACGTGCCGCAAGGCACAACTCAAGTTCTGTTTAGAGGCAAGGTCACAAAAGTTGCTTGTATAGTAGCTTCTGTTATGTGCAAAAGGGGAATTCAAGTGGCTGCAGACGGAGATGAGTATGAAAAGCTTCAAAAAGCTACCAAGTACAGTGAGAATCTGATCCGAGCAAGCGGTTATGAGCAAAAAGTATGGCTAGTCGGAGAAGGACTAAGTGATGAAGAACAGTCTAGGGCTGATAAAGGAACAGTTATCATTCCATTTTCTTCATTACCTCCTATCAAAGTTCGCGACGATTGTTTGTACCATCATACACCAGCAATGGTGATCCCTGCATCTCTTGAAAATGTTGATTCGTGTGAGGTTAGTTAGTACATCGTATCATCTGATCTTGATCATATATTTTCATCATCTTATAAATATTAGTCGGAGAGTTGAATAACCTTCCATTTTCATTGAACAGAACTGGCTACCAAGGAGAGTTATGAGCGCTTCACGAGTAGCCGGAATGGTGCATGCCTTGGAGGGATGGAGCGAACATGAATGTGGAAACACCATTTTAGACATTGGAAAAGTGTGGGAAGCTTGTCTAAAACATGGATTTAGACCATTAACTACACCATATTAACCATAATAAGACTCATGGTTGTTGAGTTTCTACTTTTCTTTAATGGATGTACAATACAATAAATAATGTTCCAAAAGTGTTTGCTGTATACCAAATTTTGTTCATTCATAAGATATTCATGATTTGCAATATTTGCGGTGTTATAAACTTATTAATCCTAGCATTTTGTTTTTCTTCCCTTAAATAACGTACAATCTAGTGTATGCAATAATGAATACACCTGTTAAAATGGGTTTGGATCACATAAACTGAACTGAAATTTATGAAACTGACATCCGATTCGAGATCCGAATCATACAATCTCATAATTATCCAAAAACCGATTTAAACCGATCCGAAAAATACCCGAATCGAAAATCATTCGAAATATAAAATCTGATTATAACTTGGAAATGACTAAAACTGAATAATATATTAGCCAAATCGAATATGACCCGAAATAAGCAAAATTTATACTTTAAACAATTTTATGTTTATGATAACATACTTTTTTTTATCATATTCTTTTGTAAAAGTACATTATATTATATTAAAAATACTAAATTAAATAAAAATATATTTTTAAATCTCAAAAATTGAAAAAATAAATAAGTTAGGATCTGAAAATATCCGAACAGAATTTAATCCGAACAGAATTTTGTCGGATCTTAATCCAAATTTTATCCCATTTTTATCCGAATTAGACCCGAACCGAATCACATCCGATCCGATCCGAATGATTTTCAAATATATCATAATCCGAAATTAAATCCGATCCGAAATTAAATCTGATCCGAAATTGAATAAATCCGAAATCGAATCAGTTATCCGAATTATCAGGTCTAATAATGACGAACTTCAAATAAAATTTGCAGACATATATTTATGCAAAGTGTATCTAAATTACACTTCCATACCCCGCAAAACTAAATAACAGTGTTATTTTTCGATCCCCTGCACGCCAAGATTGAATCTAGGATAGACTCATGTGCAGGTGCCGCGCACCAATCCCTTAAAATAAAATATTTAAAAGTGGGTTCACCGGATGGAAAGTCGTTCACTAATAAACTTTTACTTTGAATGTCAAAATGATTTTGTTATGACCAATGACCGTGAGCAGGGATGTGGAACAGTTGGTTTGCATGGTTATTTACGATTAAATTGAACCACACCATATATAACAAGTTTACTGAGTACAAATCGAACTGGATTGTATGAAATTTTGGATCAGACCGGTTCAGCCGGTATTGATTTGACACCTAACTAAATCTATATATTATAAATTATTGGATAACCCTTTTCTAAGATTTGATATTCATATTTTGGTTCGGATATAATTTTTAACTTTAATATGACCCAGTGCACTATCCATTTTTAGGTTTGATATCCATATTAGGTTTATAAAAGATCCATATATTTATTATGACCCATTTTAATTATAGAAATTTTACAATACAATTTTAAATATGAATTATGTTATTTATGGTAAGTTTTTAATACAAATTTGAACTAAACTTTAAATTTTGACAGATCTATTTATAGAAATAATTTCATAAAATATATAAAATAAAAATAACTTATGTAACGAATATAAAATTTTTGACAGATCTTTAAATATATAAAATATATGCAGATGCAATACACTTATTATATAGATAACTTAATCTTTCAGAATTATATTATTCAATTTTAATTATAAATTTATTTATTTATTTTATTAAATAATTTTTGAAATACCCGTGTGCAAAGCATGTGCTATAAACTAATATATAAATATAAAATTTATTATTTTTCTAAAATTTAGATACAAATATTACATTGTTAGATCACACACTGTAAAAGGGGGTTGAATACAGTGTATACTACAATCAAATCGAATTAAGAATACAAGTATGAAATACAGAATAATCTTATTAATAAAACAGTATTACAATGAAACCGTTCTCTTTTAGTGATGAACAAATATCACGAGAGCTGCTAGGGTTATAATGAATAATATTCTCGACTTCGATAACACTTATACTGTAAACCCTATGTTGTGTTTATATAGACACACAGTTACAAGATAATCTTCTAATTGATATCGAATATAAATCTGCATCCTAAAATATATCAATTAGTTATCTTTTCTTCCAAGTATTCTATTCTTCATAGAATTCTTCTCCATGCATATCTCTTCTTGTGTTTGTCTTAATCTTCTTTCCTTCAATCAGTCGTCTTCCTTATCTGAATGTCTTCTTAAGTCCTGATAAATATCTTCTGATATCTTAAGTTCTGATAACTTAAGTTTTGATATCTTAAGTTCTGATAACTTAAGTTCTGATATTTTAAGTTCTGACTTTAGTATAAGTACTGATTTCTAGTTAAGTCCTGATTTGTCCTGTTAGTCAAAATCTGAAAACTAAATACAAATCATTATTAGACATTACATCACTAATATATCTAACAATCTCCCCCAACTTGTAAATTAGCATAATATACAAGTTCAATAGATATTTGATGATGTCAAAAACATTAAGTACAAATGCATATGAGAATATGATTAAATAACTACAACTCACAGTCTTTATAGCTTTTACCATCCTTAAAGTCTGATATCAGCTTTAACCTGTATATACTTCAGAATTTATGAGTTGTAGTTCTTGACTTGGCTTCAGTGTGTGATCTCTCTAATGTCAAGAGTTGTTCTGAGATAGTTCTTCAACAGACTTCTTTCAGCATATACAAGTTCATTCTGCATCCTCCTTTTTGCATCTTTAAGTTCAACTGTATCTTCACCTGTTTGAAAGATAGCAGCCCTGAGATCATTTATTTTTGCTTTCCTTATATCCTGATCCAGTCTGATGACATAGGCTTTATCAGACTCTAGATTGAATTCAAGACCTTTAATACCAAGAAATGTAGTGTTGATTTTGGCGGTATTAGGCTTCATCTCAACTATATTACCATTGTGAGCTATGTACTTAGGATAGTATGGTCTGTCAGACTTTACAGAGTAAAGTTTCTTCTGCCTTTGAAAATCATATTTTAAGTAACTGGCAGCACCATCTGTTGATCTGTTTTTCACTTGAAGTAGAAATAGCACATGTTGCAATTCTTCAAAGTACTTCAAACTAATAGCATCCTTCCTAATTTGGAATACCCTCCCATCTGTCATGAAGTATAGCATGATATCTTCTTTTAGCACAGAGTGGTAGACCATTTGTACAGACTCCAGTTGATTCAATCTTTCAGGAGTTGTTCCTACTCCTGGTTTACTGAAAGAGGTTGGATCAGAGGTAGTATTTTTTACTCTCTTTTCTTTAGAACTACCCAATCCTGATTTGTCTCTAGCTTCCTTTCCTCGAATAACTCTTGCTTCAATACCACTTGATGTAGTCTTCAAAAGTTGAGTAGATTGTTGAGTATTAGTAAACCCAGGTAGTAGAATTTTTGAAGGTTTAACATGAGCAATGTCAGAGGTTTCCTTTTCTTTATCTTCTGATATCAAGCCAACTTGAGGTCTGTCAGAGGTTGCTTGCTTCATTGTAATATCAGAATTTACTAAGTCCTGATCTTGAACAACATGAGCTCTATCAGAGGTTGTTTGAATATTCTTCTTTTTCAAAATCAGACTAGTATCTTCATCAGATTTTGCTTCCAGATCCATGATTGACATATATATCCTTACAGGTTCATCAACTTTAGCTTTGCCCTTGAACCTTGGATCTACCTCTACTTGTGATTTGGCTTTGGATTCAATTTTGGTTACCTCAGAGTTTGTCTTCTCTTTAATCACAATGCCCTTAGGCTTTGGAGGTTTCTTTGCAGTAATAGAAGCTTTAGACTTGGATTTGACATTTTCTGCTTTAAGTCTGGCTTCTTCTTCTTTCAGACTTTCAAGGTCCATTCCTGGATTGTCTTTGAGAAATAGTCTTTTTGAAATTTCTTCATCCAGCTTCTGTAACTTGGGGTCTTGATAGTAGACTGATGTTTCCTTCCCCTTAAGCTTCAGTGTCTGCATAACTTCTGTGATTCATGACTTTGACCCTGTATTAGAACATCAGGCTTAGTCAGAACTTGCTTATCAGAACTTTTTCTTCTATCAGCATCAGAACTTGATTTCTGTGTAGAAGTTCCTGCTTTCCTGGATGAAAAGCCTTTGCCTTGACCATGACCTCTACCCCTTTCAGAGTTTCCCTGGTCTTCATTATCATCATCCTTACCCTTCAGTGGTTGATCAGATTTGTATTTGGACTTAATCACTTTCTCCCCCTTTTTGGCATCATCAGGTAATAGGAGAGAGACAAGCAATTCCACAGAGTTTTGGATTTCATTGAGTTGATCTTGTTGAGCAGCGTGATTCTTTAAAATATCAGATATTTGAGCTTGCTGCTTTTCTTGAGTCTTTTCTATATACCCAATGCGGTCAAAGGCTGGCTTAAAAAACCTGTTCTTTTCCAATTTGACATTCATGTCTTACTGAATCAGGGTTTCTTGAATTTTGTTCACCTTGACTTGAGTAATTGAGTGTTGACCTTGAAGGTGCCTTGTACTCAATGCAGTAACTCTGAGCTGTGCTTTGAAATCATCATTCACCAGCATCTCATCAGCTTTAGCCAGGTGCTCAGCAAGAATATTTGCAGTAGGAACAAAATCAGCTTTGTTCCACTCCTTGATCCATTCTTTTCCTCTTGGAGTTTCACTCCAAGGTAGTGGTGCATCCTCTCTAACAAAGTTCTTGATTAGATCAGCTTTGCCTAGAACTTTTTGAGGTGCATGTCCTGAAGAACCAGTTGCATCAGCATTTAGATTTGTAGCAGCTTCACCAGTAGTATCAACATTTGTAGCATCAGAACTTACAAAGCCTGTAGAATCAGCTTCCTCTGATAAAATGATAGTATGTGAGGCTATAGAGGTTTCAAAATCATCCTCTAAGTTCTGATCAACATCCAAATTCTGATGCTCACCTAATATATGATCTTCATCATCTAGATTCAGAAGAGGTGTTGTTGGAATATCTGGATTGAAATCAGCATCTAAAATTGGTGTTGTTGGTGGAGTATATTGAAGAATGGTTGGAGCTTCTAAGTACAGAACCTCAGGCACATTCAAGTTGTGAATGTCTATGTCAGCACTTATACCTGGGTCTTCAGCATGTACTTGTCCAATGATAGGAGACACTTGAGGTGTAGGCACTCTGTCTTGAGCAGTTTCTTCATCTTGAATTGGTGACAGTGGAGGTGTAGATGCAGTAGCTTCAGAAATTTCTGGTTGTATAGATGGAAGGTATTCAATCACAATTGGCTCCTTTGGGATTAGAGATTCCTGATCCCCTTCCTTAGCTGCTGCTTCCATTTCCTCTGAGTCTGACTCAGTTGTGTCCCTGTTAGCTCTTTGTTTCTTCCATCTCTTCAAGGGTGGAGAGACTTTGGGAGCTTTGCCATCAGAATTTCTCTTTCTAAGCCTTTTGAGGTGCCCAGAACTCCCAGTTTCTTTTATTTTCTGAGGAGACACTTCCTCAGCTGCTTTTGCAACAGGTTCTGATGTTTGAACCTGTGCCTCATCTTCTGATTCATCTCTCAGAATCATCCTCCTTCTCTTTTGTTGTGTCTGAGGTACAGTCTTTGTCCTCTTTGCTCTAGAAGAAGAAGGATTCACTATTGTATGTGCTGATGGTTCATTGGTATGTTCAGATGTGAGTGGTTGTTGAGTGACAGGAGTAGGTACTGATGGCTATTGTGTGTTGGTGGGTTGGACATCAGGATATAGCAATGAATATGTAGCAGCACCAACATTTACAAGAGCTTGCTTTACTGATAAAGGAATGCTAAGGGTCTCAAAACTCCCTTCTTGTTGTCAGCAGTGAAAAGATCGGTAAAATCCCTTTTTGCTAACCTAAAAGGTTCTATGAGTTCATCTGCTAGTTTTGGTTCATCTTATGTACAATAATTGTAAATTAACTGACAGAACCTAGCAAAGTAAACTACAATCCTGTCCTCTTTCATTCTATCTCCTATGAAACATAACACAGTCTTTGCATAATCAAAATGAGACTGGTTTAGGAGTGCATACCCAATTTGTTGTGTCAGAATATGAATGACATCAAAATTTGAGCATTTGTTGGCAAACGTCTTCGTGATGCAATCGAAGAAGAAGCTCCATTCCTTTCGAATATATGGGCGTTTGAGTTGACCCAACTTAGCCAAACTCTGTTCATACCCAAGATTAGCCAGCATTTGCTGTAGCAAGGGCTCCTCCACAGCAGAGCTGGATTAACAGGATTCAGGTAGGTGTAAAGCTTTTCAAACTGCTCCTGAAGTAACAACATACTCAACCTCATTTGCTGTAAATACGATGCTTGGAGTCCCATGCTTACCACCATCATCATAATGTCCAGTACGCCAGAATGTCAGAACTTGAGTTCCAGATATACTGGATGGCTGTGTCAATGCGAACCCAATTTCACTATGAGATAAAAAATCCTGTATAAAATGAAGTTCCGAAGGAGCTTCACTCTTAGTGAGAATGGCAGCATAGTTGTTGGGGATGAACTTTGCTCCATTAAAGATTATATCTTTGGGTTCCATTGAAAAATAAGCGAGAAGTTAGAATGTTTGAAAAGTGTTTGAAAAAATATCTGTATATTAAACCGTCAGAAAATAGGAGAGAATAAGAAAGAGAGAGAGAGAGTAGATAGAATAGAAATGTGAATAAAAGATTTGAAAATATTTTATCTCTTTTACTTAGACACCCCACGTGACAACATTTTTTGAGAAGTGGAACAGACGTTACACCTGTCAGGCATGCAGTAGTTAAGACAAAAGTTAGTGGGTACGGGAAATAAGTAATGATTACTATGTACATGCAGTTTTTCAAAATAATTGTTCCCACTAAACAAATGATTATTACTGTCTTTATCTCACTTAAACCAATATTCTGATAAAATATAATCGTTCAAGTTTTGACTTAAAATAAATCAAGGAAATAAATACTGCCACGTCAGCATCAGAACTTGATTTTTATCAGAACTTAAAAGTCATCAGAATATGGCTCATTTACTCAAAAAGTGAATTTTATTTCTGTAATTCTTCTCACAAATATTGATATGGTTTCAATAGAACTTAATCATCAGAACTTCCATCAGAACTTGTCCTGAGAATTTATGCAACTGACACTTAAACTGTTCATCTAAAACAACATTGATCACCACAGTAATTTTCATCATTTATATGGAGTATAAGTGTGTGCATTAAGCTAAATATCAGATAAAGAGTAAAGTTTGATTCACTTCAGTACATCTTAGAAATAAGGCATAACTAAGAACTTTGCTCAAAATCTGTCATTAGTCTGAAGTTCACTACAAAATGAGTTCATGCATTTGTCCACCTCAACTGTTTTGTGCTCATTTTAAGCATCTTTTGAAATTCCTTTTTACAGTGGCTTCTCAGTGTAAGTGAGTCACAACTGCTTATCAGAATTTATGCTATTATCAGAGTATTTCTCCAGTAATCAGAGAATGTGAAAATTCACCAAGAAAATTTTATTTTGCTTTTCTAATGCATATTACTTAATACCAGCAATTCACTTGGGTCTTCCCTTCCACATACATTTTTTCTCTATATCTCAAAGGAGTATCTGATATTTATTTCTTTTCTTTTCTTTTTCTTTTGATAAGTGAGGCTTATTAGCACTTAGTACATCCATAAGATTTACTAGCATCAGAACTTAACAGATAAGAAGCATTATTATAGTTTTTGACTTAGTAGTAAGATACACAAAGTAAACCTAACCAAGCTCAATATCAGAATCTGCTTGTGTTAAAAAATTTCCACATAAACAATTACTTCAAACATGAGATCTTTAGTATATTAGAGACTACTAGGTCATCATCTAGCACAGTTATCCTTATTGGATTGAATAGTCACAGAAACATTCATATCACTATCAGAGTTTAGAAATTCACATCAGACAACAATCAGCACTTAGTAAATTTCAATTTAAGCACATATTACACAAAGAGAGTAATATCTGTAAATACTAATCATAAAGTCTGATGTATCAGAACATAAACTAAACAGATTTAGAGAAAGAACCTGAAACCATTCCAAGTTCATTTACCAATCTTGTAAAAGTAGCTTCACATAGTTGTTTTGTGAAGATATCTGCTAGTTGCTGATCTGTTGGAACAAAATGCAATTCCACTGTACCTTCCATCACATGCTCCCTTATGAAATGGTACCTAATGCTGATGTGCTTTGTCACTAAGTGTTAAACTGGATTACCTGTCATAGCAATAGCACTTTGATTATCACAGTAAATAGGGATTTTAGAAAATTTTAACCTATAATCCAGTAACTGATTCTTCATCCAAAGAATTTGTGTTGTGAATATGTTGTGTACTTGATGATTACCTAAACAAAATATCTAAGTAGATTTTACTTAGTGAAATAATGTAGCACTCGACGGATAAGAATTATAGTCCCGACGGATAACTCATTATAGTCCCGACGGATGATTAACTTATTATCCATCGAGTGAGTAGCTTATGTAATAATAAGTTTGTAGCACAGTGTTGTATGCACCTTTGTATAGAATCTGGAGTAGCATATAAGTCATGTTGACTTTAACTAGATATGCAGAATAGGTTGATTAACTGTACATAAGCAATGTCTTGTAATTCTGTATAAGTGAAATGAAGTCAAGTGCCAAAATAGCTACCAACGGATGATTAACAAAGATTCGACGGATGACCAAAATAGCTACCAACGGATGCTTAACAAAGCTTCGACGGATGATCAAATGACTATCAACGGATGTTTAACATAGCAGTCGACGGATGATCAATTAAGTCATCGACCGATGATCTGAAAGTCGACAGATGATCATATCAAGATTCAAACATAGTTGAACAGTGAAAGCTGACACACAGCCGTTGAGTTGGATACAAGTACACTGTGGAAGCCCTTTAACTGGTTAATAGAGGACGAAAAAACAGCAAAGATCAAGACTGTTAGATTTTATATTTGTTCAGTTCTTTTGACTTTATAATCTTGGTAATATATAAACCAAGAGAGTAGCAAATAGAAAAATAACTGAGATAGCTAAGAAACAAAAACAGAGAAATCTTTGTAAGCACTATCTTTAGCATTTCCTGTGTTTTTAGCAGTTCTATTTTGTAAGCAGCTGTGAGCATTTCTGCACACAGAGTCCTCTCGATATATTAAATATATCTCTGGTGGAATTGTTTAAATCCACCAGAAAGTTTTTAAAGACTCTTATTTTTAATTACTTATATTTTGATTCATTCAAGTTTACATTCCGCATTGTGCTAATCAAAACAAATATATCCATAATCGAGTTGAACATTTTTATTTCAAGAAAAAGGTTCAAGAATTCCATTCAACCCCCCTTCTGTAATTCTTGCTATATTGTTAAGGGACTAATAATTGGTATCAGAGCAAGCTCTTAATCTACAAAGAGTTTAAAGATCAAAACAATTCAGCAAGATGAACAAGAAAGATGTTGGAGTCAAGATTCCTTTTCTTGATAAAGATAATTACCATCATTGGAAGGTAAAGATGCATCTTCATATGCTTTCTCAAGATGAGGCCTATGTGGACTGCATAGAAAGAGGCCCTCATGTTCCAATGAGAGCTGCAACAAGAAATGAACCATTTGTTCCAAAGCCAAGGCATGAATGGTCTGATCCTGATATTGAATAAGTCAGGAAAGATAAAAAGGCCATGAACATTCTGTTCAATGGTGTTGATGCAGACATGTTTGATAACATCATCAACTGCAAGACTGCCAAGGAAGTTTGGGACACAATACAGATAATCTGTGATGGTACTGAGCAAGTAAGAGAAAATAAAATGCAGCTCCTGATTCAGCAATATGAGCATTTTCACAATAAAGAAAGTGAGTCACTCACTGACATTTTTAGTAGATTCCAAAAGCTACTAAATGCTCTTAAATTGCATGGAAGAGTCTATCAGACAAAAGACTCCAATCTGAAATTTCTCAGATCTCTTCCAATGGAATGGAAACCAATGACAGTCTCATTGAGAAACTCACAAGATTATAAGGAGTTTACTTTGGAGAGACTGTATGGCATTCTGAAGACCTATGAGCTTGAGATAGAGCAGGATGAAAGAATGGAGAGAGGAAAGAAGAAAGGAGGATCCATTGCACTAGTGGCTGAACTGGAAAAGGAGAAGGAAGTGAAGATGGAAGCTGTGGAATCAACTTCAAAGGCCTGTGAAAGCAAGGGTAAAGGGCTAGCTGCAGAAAGTGAAGATTCATTGAGTCAAGATGACATGGAGGACATTGATGAGCACCTAGCATTCCTTTCAAGAAGATT
Source organism: Apium graveolens (assembly GCF_009905375.1). Classification (NCBI taxonomy): domain Eukaryota; kingdom Viridiplantae; phylum Streptophyta; class Magnoliopsida; order Apiales; family Apiaceae; genus Apium; species Apium graveolens. The sequence goes on along the minus strand of NC_133652.1, from coordinate 71,108,754 downwards.
TGCCAAGCTCAAGTTCAAGAAGAACTTTGGAGCTTCCAAGCCAAATAGAAACATGGTGGATAAATCAAAATTCAAGTGTTTCAAATGTGGCTTGGCAGGACATTTTGCAAATGAGTGTAGAAAGTCAGATTCCAGTAAGAAAAGATTTGAGTCTGTGGATTATAAGCAAAAATACTTTGCTCTACTCAAACAGAAGGAAAGGGCTTTTATTACACAAGAGAATGACTGGGCAGCTGATGGTTTGGATGAAGATGAGGATGTCAGCTATGTCAATCTAGCCCTTATGGCCAAGTCTGATGAAACAGAGACAAGTTCCTCAAGCAATCAGGTAATCACTACAAATCTTGCACATTTATCTAAAGCTGAGTGTAATGATGCAATAAATGACATGTCTACAGAATTGTATCATTTGCGTGTTACACTTAAGTCCCTCACTAAAGAAAATGCTAAAATCAAAGAAAACAACTTGTTTTTGAGTGAGAGGAATAATGTGCTTGAGTCTCAGTTTGTTGAGTTTGAGCAACTAAAAATTGAGTTTAGAATTGCCAAGGAGGAATTAACTGAGTCCTTGAAAAAGGAAGAAATTTTAAAGAAGCAGCTCGATCGTGAACAGGAGGTGATTAAAGCATGGAAAACATCCAGAGATGTTCATGCTCAAATCACCAAGGTTCAAGGAATTGAGTCTTTCTGTGATGAAGCCAGGAAAAAGAATAAGCAGAAACTAGAACCTACTTTGGTAGATGGATTGCTGACAGATGTAGACTCGACGGATGATGAGGACTATCCGTCGGATAACAAAAAGTGCTATCCGTCGAATGATAAAAATCCTCATCCGTCGGCTGTGAGCAAACCCATTAGCAAAGCCAAATTAACCAAGCTAAATGAAAAGTATGGGTCTGTTTCCAAGAACTTTGTTTCAGGAGAGTCAAGTCAAGCCAATAAAGGGAAGAAGGCTAATGTTGGTCACATGACTGTCAAACAGTTAAGTGACAAACTTGAGAAGATAGAGGTAAAAACAGAGACTAAAAGGAAAAACAATAGGAATGGTAAAGTAGGGATTAACAAATATAATAACTACACACCTGAAAAATATGCTCCTAGAAAAATCTGTGTCAAGTGTGGTAGTGTAAATCATTTGTCTGTTAATTGCAAATCTGCCATGCCTACTCCCATGTCTGTTCAGCCTCAATTCTCTAACATGAATGCCATGCCTCTCATGCCTGTTAATGCTATGCCTACACAGAACATGAATGCACAGTTTGCTAACATGCCATTTGCACCTAATCCATATTATACTGCATACAATATGCCTCAAATGTCATTTAGCATGCCTTATTGGAATAACATGTTTACACCAAGCATGCCATTTCCTGTTAGCCATAACATGCATTATAATTCTGTTGCATCTAGTGGTTTCAAAGGCCCAACCCAAATGACTAAGGAAGAATCTGAAATTCCTAAGTCAAATGAGTTAAGACCTAAAAAACAGAAGAAGAAAGCTAACAAGGCAGGACCCAAGGAAACTTGGGTACCAAAATCAACTTGATTTGATTTTGATGTGTGCAGGGAAACAAAAGGAATCTTTGGTACTTGGATAGTGGTTGTTCAAGACACATGACTGGTGATTCTACCATGCTCACAGAGTTTGAAGAGAGAGCTGACCCAAGTATCACTTTTGGAGATGACAACAAAGGTTATACTGTGGGATATGGCTTGATTTCAAAGGACAATATCATCATTGAAGAGGTTGCCTTAGTGGATGGTCTCAAACACAATCTGTTGAGTATCAGCCAGCTTTGTGATAAAGGCAACTCAGTAACCTTCAACAAAGAAACCTGTGTTGTGATTAATAATCAAAATAACAAAGTGGTTCTCACTGGTGTGAGAAGAGGAAATGTGTATCTAGCTGACTTCAACTCAACTAAAGCAGAATCTGTAACTTGTCTTCTCAGTAAAGCAAGTCAAGATGAAAGTTGGCTATAGCACAAGAAACTATCTCATTTGAACTTCAAGACCATGAATGAGCTGGTAAAGAAAGAGCTAGTTAGAGGCATTCCTATGGTGGAATTTACAAAGGATGGACTGTGTGATGCCTGCCAAAAAGGGAATCAGATTAAAGCATCATTCAGGAAGAAACTTGATTCAGCAATTGAAGAGCCTCTACAACTGCTTCACATGGATTTGTTTGGACCATTCAATATATTGTCAATCTCAAAGAAAAGCTTTTGCCTAGTAATTGTAGATGATTTCTCAAAGTTCTCTTGGACCTATTTCCTAAAGTCCAAAGATGAGGCTAGTGAAATCATCATCAATCACATAAGGCAAGTTAACAATCATCCTGATTTCAAAGTTAGAAGAATCAGGAGTGATAATGGAACTGAGTTCAAGAACTATGTCATGAGAGCATTTTGTGAGGAAAATGGATCTTGCATG